>NC_132797.1:71561999-71664499 GCF_048594095.1 Paramormyrops kingsleyae | reverse complement strand
CCACGGCCACAGGCGGCAGCGCGCCGGCCCCCCCTGGACGGATAGAGCCCGGAGCCCGGAGCACCCGCACACCCCGTGGGGGCCCCGCCAGCCCTGGGGAGACCCCCCCCCCCCCCAAGAACCCCCACCCGGGGGACCAGGGGGACGCCCCGAGAGCCACCAAGCACACCCGCCCCTGGCTACCCCGACCCCCCCTCCCCCAAGCCCAGATCCCAACCCTCCCTCCCCAGCCCCCGCACCCTCCCTCCCCCAAGTCCCCTCACTGCCGCCCCCACATAATTTGATTTCTTAAGAAACCAAAGAAACCAAACCTCTGAACTCACCACACATAAGCTAGGTTTTTTGTGTAGCTTTAAGGTACTTTCTTAAAACTCTGGTCTGTCTTTGTTTCAGTTCAATGTTTTGCTTTGGCCCAGATGGAAACTGACAAAATGAGTTAAATACTGAATTGTGCAATACAGAGTGGATGTGCAGTTTTAAATACTAGAATGTAATAATTTTAATAACAATACTTTTCCCTCGATTTATTGATTTTTCAGAAATGACTACCACCCCAGCTCAAGAAGACTTCTTGGAGTTAAATTTCCTGACAGATTTCATGTCAACAATTCTTTCTCACAAGTGCCTGAGTATACTGTAGTAAAATCTATCAAACCATCTCAACGCTGACTTACTGACTGGTAAAAAGCAAGCAAAATATATGCAATGTTACACAACATAATACAAGCTTGTTACAAATACCTTGCAGAAACACTGTACACAGAGATCACTAGACATCAGTCCTAGAAACATTTGTCTGGCATATAAGATACCCTGCTACCTGCTCCAGGTGTATCTTGTAGGTGCAGGATTGGCATCTACATCACACTGGAAGGTTGGATCTTCAGATGATGATGTCTTTAGGGTGATATTCACAGACTGCGGGGCATCTGGAGGAAATATTGGTCCACTGGATCAGAAGTACATTTCGGGATGGAACAAAGAGCCCCTCTGGGTAAATTTATTATAAAAATGATCACCTATGTCTGAAGAACTTCTCTGTTTCTACCGTAAACAGAGGACTTGGCATCCCAGCAGTACTCACAGTGCAGCGAGATCCTGTACGGCACAATGTCCTCGTGCTGCAGGGCTGTATGGTTCACCACACACTGCACCTCTCTGCCATGCATGGACCTGGTGGGGGTCACCAGCAGGTAGCTCCTGACAGTCGTGGTGCCGTTGGGGTTCTGTGTCGTGTTCTTCACAATCTCAACCGGGCCATCCAGCTGGTCTATGCGCCATGACACCTCTGCTGCTGGCCGGCCATTGGCGGCAGTGCAGGTCACTAAGATGCCGCTCCCACTGCCGACCACAAGGGGCGCCGCTGGCATTACTGTCACTACAGGACGAACTGCCACACAGACTGAATTAATGTAACATCCAAAACAGCATGTTCTCCAAAGAGCTAAACCTGAGGTATTCCTACAGAAAGGCGTACCAAGAGAAGGCGTACGTAAGATCATGGTCGTTGTCACGGCGTGACGCCGTGCCGGAGAACATAATCCACATTATGAGCACCCGTAACATAACGGATATGCATGGACTGTTGGGATGTTCATCCACTGTTTCATATAAGTGCCAGCAAAATAATAATTTGTCTGTGGAACGGAGGTAGGAAACCATAGGCCATGTTTGTCCTTTTTGTGTGTTTGAAATTTGGTTTGGCATGTGTTTCTTTGTGTGCTACTCGGTGTTGAAGTGTTGGGAAGTCTATGGGTAACTGGTTACTTGCGCATAGGGTAAAGTAAAAGAGGTGATTGTGATTTTGGAAACTTTTTAAACAATGTTTAGTCAGAGAGGGTACTAACCTGGAGGGGGGGGTTCAGTGTTTACACTGGCAAACAGAAAGAAGTGGAGTTGCGCCCCTATTTCACATGGTTTGCTCTGGGCAGCTACCATTGCATAATTTAGCCACAGGGGGAGGAGATAAGGGACTGTGGAAATGTATTTAATTGTATAATTCTGTGGGTCTTTTGTTATCAGGGGTGGTGGTAATGTGTGTTGGTATGTGAAGGGTTTTAAGGTAATGCATACATTTATATTTTTGATGCTTGTAATGCTTAATTGATTGAAGCTGTTGATGGTATAGTCGGAGGCCTATTTCTAAGGCCTGAATGAGAGCTGGAAGAATGGCATGGCATGGCAGGCTGCGAGAGAGTGAGCATACATGTTGTGGGCTGTTGGGCCAAATATATGTGGTGTAGCCAATTTTGGTTTTCCCCGTAACTTTGCCTAATGGGTGCATATAGGTTTTGTTTTGTTTTTGAAAAGTTTTTCTTTTCTTTAATTATATTATTATATTAGTGTTCACTGTAAATATTGGGCACTGTGGCCTGCTGAATAAAGAAAATGATTTTTGGGCCCTAGTTTCTCCTGGTCTGTAACCCTTCTTGCTGCCTCGCCGCTGTTCATCCTAACAAAGTGGTGTCAGAAGTATTCAAAGAACGGATAACAACTTAATTCTGCCACCATGGCTCCAAAGAAGGCACAGCAACAAATACAACAGACGCTAGAGGGAGAACTGTCCGAAAGTACAGAGGGTGCGGCAGCCACTCAAGTGCATCTGCCACCTGCGGTAACTACAGTAACCCAAGGTGATCCAGCTTTTCTGTCACTGACAAAGATGTTTGAGAGTTTCATGATGTTCCAGAGAGAAAGAGATGAGCGCCAGGAGAGGGAAGCAGTGCGTCAAGAGCAGAACTACAAGGTCCTTACCCACCAGGTCAATCAGCTGCAGATAGACTGGGAGAGTTCGAGAACCGACCGCAGTGAACTAATGAGGCCAAGTAGACGGATGTGGAGCTCGGAAACCCATTTACCTAAATTGACAGATGCAGATGACATCGAACACTATTTAACGACGTTTGAAAGGTTGTCAGTGGCATATGAATGGCCAAGAGAGGAATGGGCTGTTCGCCTGGTCCCGCTGCTTACAGGCAAGGCACGTAGTGCTTTTGTTGCCATGGACCCCAGTCGGACAAAGAGCTACGACCTGGAGGCGGTCCTGAGGAAGTACCACATCAGTGCAGAAAACTACAGACAGCGATTTCGGGCTCTGGAGACCCCTGAAGATGAGTCGCCACAGGAGCTATACACCAGACTGAAGGACTTATTCTGCAAATGGGTCAAATACGATTCAAGAGGGAAAGAGGCCATAATGGAGATTCTGGTGCTGGAGCAGTACCTGCGGGTGCTGTTTCCTGAAGTGAGGACCTGGGTAAAGGAACGGGACCCGGCGACAGCTGCTGAGGCTGCAAAATTGGTGGAAAGCTTCATAGCAGCACATCAGAGAGGAGACACCTACTCCTATGCCGGAACCCTTCCATCAGCTAGAAGTAAGTCTGACGGGTTGGTCAAAGGTGGTGATTTTGGCACACGTACATATAGTCAATCCAAAATCCTTAGACCCCTCACTTTTAACCCCATTCCGAAGCCAGGCAGTAAAGACAAAGCTGAGGTGGTTTGCTTTAATTGTGGGGAGCCAGGCCACATCCAGCCTCTCTGTCCACTTAGGAAGCCTAAGGCCACTGGCCTGTGTTATGCCCCTAAATCCAGGTCAATTAAAATGAAGCAGGGTGAGCCGGTTATTACCGTATTATTAAATGGGAGACCGTTGTCTGCACTAGTTGATACTGGTTGTTCACAGACACTAGTTGAGGCTAAATTCATCCCAGCAGAATCATGGACCAAACATGAGACGGTGATGGTTTATTGTGTGCATGGGGATAGATTAGATCTTCCTACAGCAGAAGTGTATATTGAGGTGATTAATCAGTCTTTTCTCATGAGGGTGGGTGTTGCTAAGGAATTGCCGTTTCCGGTGCTGTTAGGGACTGATATGCCCATTTTACCTGAGCTGGTGCAGCAGTCAGCATGGTGTGGGGTAGTTACTAGGGCTAGGGCACGAGACCCCCCACAAGCTGAGCACACATCACAGTCAGACCTGGATATATTGCCTTTCCCGAAGGTGGAAGATATTGAACTGGAGCCTAGGCCTACAAAAGAGGAGAGATGCCAAAAGCGTAGAGAGGAGGTAATGGAGATGGTGAGAGACATAGATATACAGTCAGCATCAGAAGTCCCAGATTTAACATATACTGAGGTAGCTTTTCCATTCAATCTGACCACATTGCAAAGAGAAGATCCTTCCCTAGCTGAATGTTTTCAGAAAGCAGAGGGAGATAAGGGCTTGTGTAATTTGGCAGGTGAAGTATATGTGGTAGAAAATCAGCTGCTGTATAGAAGAAGTCAGGATGGTGTCCAGTTGTTGTTGCCGGAGAAATGCAGACAGGAAGTGTTGCATTTGGGGCATTCTGTCCCCTGGGCAGGGCACCTCGCTTTTTTGAAAACACTGTTACGTATTGCTAAAAGATTTTACTGGCCAAAAATGTATAAAGATGTGAAAGAGTACTGCAGGTCAAGTCAGGAATGTCAGCTTACTGCGGGCCGAGGCTCTGCACCAGTTCCCCTTATTCCCTTACCAGTCATAGAAACTCCATTTGAGAGAATCGGTGTAGATATTGTGGGACCTCTGGAGAAGAGCCAGTCAGGGAACAGATTCATTTTGGTGATATGTAACTATGCTACTAGGTACCCTGAGGCCTATCCTATGAGAGAGGTTAAAGCTAAACATATAGCCACAGTCCTCCTTAGGTTCTTTTCCCAGGTAGGTATACCTAGAGAGGTTCTAACTGACCAAGGTCCAAATTTCATGAGTCGCACACTTAAGCATGTCTATACACTGTTAGGTATTAAGCGTCTGAGAACCACCCCATACCACCCGCAGACAGATGGCTTAGTTGAGCGTTTTAATCAAACCCTGAAGTCTATGCTGCGCAAGTTTGTCTCTGAAACAGGCAAAGACTGGGACAAGTGGCTGCCATTCCTGCTCTTTGCATACAGAGAAGTGCCACAAGCATCAACTGGATTCTCTCCATTCGAGCTGCTCTACGCCCACCAAGTACGCGGGCCCCTGGACATTCTGAGAGAGAGCTGGGAGGCCAAAGACGGACAAAAGGGAATGAATGTGGTGGCGTATATCATGAAGATGCGTCAGCAGTTGGAGAAGACCACAGCCTTGGCCCGAGAGAATCTGCGCAGGTCCCAGGACAAGCAGAAGCGGTGGTATGACCAGACGGCAAGGTCCCGTGGTTTCGAGCCTGGGGATGATGTCCTGCTGCTGTTGCCAACAGTGGAAAATAAGTTGATGGCAAAGTGGCAGGGCCCGTTTAAGGTCAAGCGGAAGATGGGGCCTGTTACATACGAGGTTTGCATGCCAGCGAGGAGGCAGCCTCTACAGACATTTCACGTAAATATGCTAAAAAGGTGGTATGTCCGACCAGAGCTAACATCACGACAAGAGTTGGGGGCGCCTGCCTTGCCTGCTGGGCAATCCTGTCTGGTGAGGGCAGTTGAGGAAGAGGAGGAGGTGGATGAGCAGTTCTTCCCTGGCATAGGAGAGGGGAGTGGGCTGGACTTGAACCACCTTACAGAGGGGGAGAGAGAGCAGCTGCTTGAGGTTCTGCCAGAGCAACTCTTCCTGGACAGGCCTGGGAAGACTGACATTATCCAGCATCACATCTCACTGAAGGACCGAAGACCCATACGGCAGGCAGTGTACCGGGTCCCGGAGCGTATGCTGCCAGTTTTGAGGGAGGAACTGGAGACTATGGAAGCCATGGGAGTGATTGAGCCATCTACAAGTGAGTGGAGTAGTCCAGTAATCTTGGTTCCAAAAAAAGATGGCAGCCTTAGGTTCTGCCTGGACTTTAGGAAGCTCAATAGTGTCAGCAGGTTTGACCCCTATCCCATGCCACGGGTGGATGATCTCATCGAGAAACTGGGGAAGGCCAAGTTCCTTAGTACCCTGGATTTGTGCAAAGGATACTGGCAGGTTCCGCTGACGCCAACAAGCCGGGAGGTGACAGCCTTTAAAACACCCTTTGGCCATTACCACTTCAAAGTTCTCCCATTTGGGCTTCATGGGGCCCCGGCAAGTTTCCAAAGGTTAATGGACTACGTCCTTAAGGGAACGGAGATGTTTGCCGCTGCATATTTAGATGACATCATAATATACAGCCAGTCCTGGGAGCAGCATTTGGGTCATCTACATGAGGTGTTGACCAGGATAAAGGCTGCTGGCTTAACCATTCGACCAGACAAGTGCAGCTTGGCTACGGCCGAGACACAGTACCTGGGGTTTGTCCTGGGTCATGGTGTGATCCGGCCTCAGGTTGGAAGGGGCTGGTGAGGGCTGAGCCGCGCCAGCTCCGTCGGCATCCCGCATGCCGGCGCCCGGCGGGGCGCAATTTGTGGGTATCGCTTCTCGGCCTTTTGGCTAAGATCAAGTGTAGTATCTGTTCTTATCAGTTTAATATCTGATACGTCCCCCATGGAGGGGACCACATATTAAACGGATTTTTGGAACAGGGAGCCGGAAGTGGGGCTTGCCCTGTCCGCTCCACGCATCGACCCGGTATTGCAGTGCTTCCGGGAATGGTGCACCTCTACTGCCCCCTGTTGTCGAAAGGCAGAACTGACTGACTGACTGACTGACTGACTGAGTGAGTGAGTGAGTGAGTGAGTGACTAATAGACTGAGTGCTGTGAGGGGGGGGGCCCTGTCTGTGCGTGGCCCCCGTTTCCCGCCGTTTTTCTTTTTTTTTTTTTTTTTTTAAAGGAAGGTGACACACTGTTTGTGCGGTGGACAGCTGCGCTGAGGTAAGGCATGATGTCATCTTTGCCTTTTGAATTTCCCCTCATGTTTGTTAAAATGATTGCTGTCTTTTGAGAGGACAGGAGGACAGGGAGGAGTCGGGGCCCCGAGGACGGCGGCTGCGACGCCCCTGGGCATTCTACTCCGAGCGGGGGCGTCACGCAGGCCCGGCTAACGGCGACGGGCTTGGCGGCGGCCCCATATCGACTCGGGTCTCTCTTCATCCCGTATAAATCTTTCGCCTTTTACTAAAGATTTCCGTGGAGAGGGATAGCGATGAGTTCATGGTATTTTTGGAGGCTCTGCCCAAGCAGAGCTGCACTGCTGCTGTCAAAGGAAGACTGGGCCCGGCTTAGCGGCTGGCGTTAGGTGCCCGGTGGCGCGGCTGTGGTCTCCCTGGATCACGCGTGGACTCGCCGGGCGACACCTGCCAGAGGGGCTGGTGAGGGCTGAGCCGCGCCAGCTCCGTCGGCATCCCGCATGCCGGCGCCCGGCGGGGCGCAATTTGTGGGTATCGCTTCTCGGCCTTTTGGCTAAGATCAAGTGCTGCTTTTTGGAGGGATTTTTATTGCCAGGTTTTTTAGTGGAGGCAACAGCGAACCTAAAGCGTGACCAGCAGGTGGCTTGACCGCCGCTGCCACGGGGCTAGCTGTTGTCTCCTTTTAGCGCTTTTTTTTATTTTGGGTAGCCCTTGCAAGCCTAACGTGCAGGTTCGGGTGGCTTGACCGCCGTTCCCGCAGGGTGAGCTTGGGGTTTTATTTCCAGCTTTTATTAGTTTAGGCACCCAGCTAGGACACGTCGACTCCCTGCCCGGCTCCCGAGGACTCTCTTGCCCACACAGGACCGTCGTAGTCATCCGGCATACAGCAGCCTTCAAGTGGACTCACCAGGAGGAACCGGAGAGTTTCCCGGAGAGACTGTGCTTCATCCGGGAGGTGCTCTTCGGCCTCCTGGGACTCACCATGGAAGACATCATCTGTGTGCAGCGCAACCAGTCTTCGGCCTTCTTCTATGTGACTTGCACTACGGAAGAGGGCTACAAGAGGATGTTGGCTGCATGCAGCCGCTTGGAGGAAGAGCTTCGCCGGATGTTCTATGACGTGGAGCCACTGTGGAAGCTGGACCGGAGAGTGATCACCGTCCACGTCTTGGACCCCTTCGTTCCAGCTGAAGCGGTGGCTGCCTTCCTGGGCAGGTTTGTCGACGTGGTCCCTGGGCACAGGGACGTGAGAGACCAGCTGGGTGTCTGGACTGGGCGCAGGCAGTTCCGGGTGTGCCTGCGCCCCGACGCTAGCTCCCCTGACGGGTATAGCCACCCACCTGCTTATTTTATTATAGGTCGTTGCAAGGGCTACCTTTTTTACTCCGGGCAACCCTCCTCCTGCCGCTTGTGCCACGGCCTGGGCCACACCGCGGACTCCTGTACCACCATGAAGTGCTGGAGATGCCTGGACGTCGGTCACCTGGCGAAGGACTGCAAGGGCCCCCTCCGGTGTAACCTGTGCAGAGGTGAGGACCATCTGGCCCGGAGCTGCCCTCAGCGCAAACCGTCCTGGGCCGACGCCGTTGCTCGGGGTTCGGCTGTGGACGGGGCCCGACAGCAGGCACTGCCGGGCTGCGCTGAGATGCACGGGGGAGCCGAGAGGGGAGCTGAGAACAGCGAGGAACAGCCCTTCGCCGGTGCTGATGGGGAGTCCACGGCTTCCAGCGCTTCGGTGGAGTCCCCTGGTAAGGGTCAAGTGGCCGTGGCTGAAAAGCGCGCAACCTCTCCCTCCAGGTTTGTCCAATGCAGGAGGAGGAAGAAGGCCCGGAGGAACGAGGACACTGCTTTAGGCCGAGAAGCGATCTTCCCCTTAGAGCTAATTGATCTGCAAAGTGTTTTGGTCTCCCCCCAAGAGAGACGTTTTTATGCAGGGCCGAGGCGGCCTTTCAAGATCTGAAGAACTCCCTGTGCAGACAGCCTGTTCTGCAGAGCCCAGATTTCGCTGAGGTGTTCACACTCCAGACGGATGCATCAGATCATGGTCTGGGTGCTGTACTTTTGCAGGGGGAGCCGGGGGAGCTGAAACCGGTTGCCTATATCAGCCGTAAGCTCTTGCCACGAGAGACTAGGTACTCAACGGTGGAAAAAGAGTGCCTGGCTATAAAGTGGGCGTTGGACTCATTCCGCTATTACTTGCTTGGGCGGAGGTTTGTCTTGGAGACAGACCATAAGGCCCTCTCCTGGCTGGGGAGGATGAGGGACACCAATGCAAGGATTACTAGATGGTTTTTAGCCATCCAACCTTTTGATTTTGAGATTCTTTATCGAGCAGGGACCCAGAACTGTACAGCTGACTTCCTTTCTAGGATGCCCCAAGAAGCATCCGGAGAGGGAGGGGGAAATGTCACGGCGTGACGCCGTGCCGGAGAACATAATCCACATTATGAGCACCCGTAACATAACGGATATGCATGGACTGTTGGGATGTTCATCCACTGTTTCATATAAGTGCCAGCAAAATAATAATTTGTCTGTGGAACGGAGGTAGGAAACCATAGGCCATGTTTGTCCTTTTTGTGTGTTTGAAATTTGGTTTGGCATGTGTTTCTTTGTGTGCTACTCGGTGTTGAAGTGTTGGGAAGTCTATGGGTAACAGGTTACTTGCGCATAGGGTAAAGTAAAAGAGGTGATTGTGATTTTGGAAACTTTTTAAACAATGTTTAGTCAGAGAGGGTACTAACCTGGAGGGGGGGGTTCAGTGTTTACACTGGCAAACAGGAAGAAGTGGAGTTGCGCCCCTATTTCACATGGTTTGCTCTGGGCAGCTACCAATTGCATAATTTAGCCACAGGGGGAGGAGATAAGGGACTGTGGAAATGTATTTAATTGTATAATTCTGTGGGTCTTTTGTTATCAGGGGTGGTGGTAATGTGTGTTGGTATGTGAAGGGTTTTAAGGTAATGCATACATTTATATTTTTGATGCTTGTAATGCTTAATTGATTGAAGCTGTTGATGGTATAGTCGGAGGCCTATTTCTAGGGCCTGAATGAGAGCCGGAAGAATGGCATGGCATGGCAGGCTGCGAGAGAGTGAGCATACATGTTGTGGGCTGTTGGGCCAAATATATGTGGTGTAGCCAATTTTGGTTTTCCCCGTAACTTTGCCTAATGGGTGCATATAGGTTTTGTTTTGTTTTTGAAAAGTTTTTCTTTTCTTTAATTATATTATTATATTAGTGTTCACTGTAAATATTGGGCACTGTGGCCTGCTGAATAAAGAAAATGATTTTTGGGCCCTAGTTTCTCCTGGTCTGTAACCCTTCTTGCTGCCTCGCCGCTGTTCATCCTAACAGTCGTGTTTCTGCTGACCTGTGCAGGACAAATACTGGACTATTAAAATGAAAAATAACCATAGGAGGAAAGTTCAGGTCCAGAAAGTACAAATGCAGACCAAAGTTTTGTTTCAACCAACCAGTTGAGTACTCCAACTGTGACTCTTTGGTGAGGTGGACACAAGAAAAACCATTTTGTTTGTTGGTCACAGCAGTGGGGTGACAAAAAAAAATGCAGCGATTGGCGACACATTGAAGATCCTGTTAATGCAGTGAGTGCAGCAAACAGGACAGTACATGAGATTAAAAAATGGTCCAATCTGAATGTGATTGCAAAAAAAAAAAATTGCACCCCGTCGTCAGAGTGTATGTCACTGGTGGGGGTTAGGGCATACCCAAGCTGTCACCTTTGGAAACACGCATGGCAGCAATACTTGGGGAAATGAGTGAGTGTGGTGTAGCGTCGGAGACGACAGAAAGTAAATCTCTATTTTCCTTTTTATCACATTTTGGAGGAATGCTTCTCTTTGCTGAGCCCATATTGTTCTTCTTAGCTTGATGGTCACAGCGCAGGATCAGCAAACACGCAGCACCCCTGGAGCTGGGGGTTAAGGGCCATGCTGAAGGGCCCATGGACGTGTAACTGTTCTGCTGAGGTCAGGCCTTGAACCGGCCATCTTCTGATCACAGGCAGAAGAAACTCACCACCTCTCTCACCACAAGATGAGGCATAACATGACTAGATGAGGGACAGGTGAGAACAACAAAGAACAGGAGGGGGCAATCAATAGATGGACACAGAAAATGTCCAAAGACAAAGGGAAACGAAAACGATAAAAACTGAACAAACGAGGACCAGAGCGCAAAAAACAAGGAACTGAAATTGAAATGCAAAAACGCATTTTAATGCTGCAACTTGCTGAAGTGATTAATAAAACCCTGGGTGTGTTTGTAACATGAGAAAGCAGATCAGTTTTAATTAAATTAAAGCGGGTAGTTTTGCAGACTGCTAGAGGCCTCAGGGAAGTCATATTATGGCTACAACAACGTATTTGTTCACTAGAGGGATGGATGAATGTGTAAGAAAGATCAACTTCCTGCCTTTCTCTGTGGACTAGGTGATCTTTTTGCTGACACATTATCACCATCATGTGCTCAGATTAATATTTTTAATGAATATTTACTTGTTCCAGACTTTAAGTACTTCTTTTTAACAAACAAAAGGCAATCACAACAAACTTACCTCGAACATTAAGCCTAATTTCCGTCTGGTGCGGTCCGCTTGGGAACACCGTGAAGATACAGGTATACACCCCCTCATCTTGCAGCGATACGTCCAAAAGCTGAATAGATCCAGTTTTCTTGGTTAAGTTTCCAATAAACCGGACCCGATGCCCTAATCCGTCCACGTGTCTTACATCTTCGGGGGGTATGATGACCAAGAAGTTGTGATTCTCGGGAATCTCTCGCGTCCTTTTCTGCCAGGATACCTGCTCCAGAGCATCATCAGTCTCTATCAGTTCGCAGTGTAAATTAGCGCTGTCTCCTTCCGTGACGGAAACCGGTCCATCTACAACCCGAATAGCTGCAGAGAGGAGAAAACTGGGGGTGAGAAGCGTCCTGCAGTCCGTTATTAAGATGACAGAATATGGGAATAGCAGTGCAGTTCATTATCTATTGATTCCGACAGGAAAGTGCTTCTACTGGAGAAAAGTGTAAACACTTCAGATTCAACTTGTCATTTTTCTGCTCAGAAATGTCACTTTTAAATACATATCTTTTTTACTTTAATAAATATTTCTTACACTTTTTCTTTCAAAAATCACACTGAAATTATCCATTCTAGTCCAATGATGTTTTGTAACGGTTAGACTGACCAACGACTGAGTGACCTCATTTGATTTGTTAAAAAAAAATCAGACTGGTCAAATCACGAGTAAAAAAATGCCACTGTTTACTAATGCACATGTTACTACACCTTAGAGATAAGTTCAATGGAATGCCGACATCGCAAACTCTCATTACCGCATTGCGAAACCTGGGGGGTATTCCAGAAAGCAGGTTATGTGACATACCCGGGTAAGTTTAAGGGTAAGTTAGTGGATAACCTCAACTTTCGGTTCCAAAAACGGAGGTTAACTTTCTGGGTATGTACGTAACCATAGCAGCTTACTCTCTGAAGATAACCTGCTACTGAGCAGGTTATGTTCCAGGGCAAGTTTGTTGCAGAAGGTTACTGAGCATGGCGTGCCCTTTTGATGACGATCCTGTGAACGTGGAGGCATAAATTATACAAGGTTTTTTTTGCAGGGAGAGAGTTATAAGACCGCGTATTGATGTCTTGTCATTTCCTAATGATTATTTGAAAAAGCGTTATCAGTTTTCAAAAGAATCGTTCATTTACTTAACATCTCTTGAAACCGCATATTGCAATTGTCACAAACCCAAACCGCGGGTCTGCGCTATCGCATAGCACTTCGGTTTTTTGCGTCAGGGCATTTTTTGTACAATATGGGCGACGCAGAGCATATAGGAAAGGCAACTGTGTGTAGAGCCGTTCGCACAGTATGTCTGGTACTTAACGCTTCTTACACACGTTTGTACAGTTCCCTGTTCATAAAGCTCTGCGTGTTACTGTATTAAAGAGGAATTCCACAGAGTGGTAGGTTTGTCCTTTGTAGTAAAATATATGATGCATATTTAATATATAGTCATACTATTTATATCTATAGCCTACATGTATTCATCCTGCACACACACACACTTGATATTTCCCTATATGACTTTCTATTTCAGGGTTTCCAAATGTAATTTGGAATACATGTAATACATGTATAGTGACAATAAAAGGCATTCATTCATTCATTCATTCATAATTGGGTGCATTGATGGCACCTACATTCCTATTAAAGCTCCTTCAATAAATGAGGTAGACTATGTTAATAGATAGATAGATAGATAGATAGATAGATAGATAGATAGATAGATAGATAGATAGATAGATAGATAGATGTCTTTATTGTCACTATACAAGTACGGGCTTCAGCCTTTTTTCTATTAGCTACATGACAGAAAGAATATACTAAATCGTGTTTAATAAATAGTTAAGTGATCGTGTAATCAATTACCTTTTTGCAGAATGTTTTTGTGTTTCATTTTGACTTGAGAAGAGTAAGTTCAATCAACCTCCTATTGCTTACCCAGAGTTAATGCGCGTGCACCGTGCATACATAAAGACGTTTTCAATTGATCGCCGATTTCACGAGTCAAAATGGAAAATCAAAGTGAAAAAAAGATACTTCACAGAGGCGGAGTTGGAAGTTTTAATGCACGCATATGAGGAATTCAAGCCAATAATAATGAAAAAAAGCAATACGGCTGCATCGGCTAAAGAAAGAGTTGGCTTGGCAAAAAATAACGGACAGAGTAAATGCGTGTGTATTAAATTGCAAATTTGACATCGCCTCCCCTTTTATTATAATGCAAAATAATTAAACACGTACCCCTTCCGCATCCTTTTTACTGTTAAATCACTATGAAAGCATTTACTTTTCCTGCCATTCATTTCTTTAGGTTAAAATAACAATGTGTATCGACTAGGAATATATGGTTTCTTATTTAATAAGGTGTAATCCTTCTGGAGCCAGAAGAACTTTGAGCCAAGTCAAAATGAAACACAAAAACATTCTGCAAAAAGGTAATTGATTACACGATCACTTAACTATTTATTAAACACGATTTAGTATATTCTTTCTGTCATGTAGCTAATAGAAAAAAGGCTGAAGCCCGTCTAACTGGCGGGAGCCCACCACCACCTCCCCTCACCCCATCTGAGGGCAACCAGTGGTAACCAGCATTGTACTGTCCTGTAATGATTACCTATAGTTAGTGGAAAAAAGTAATGAGTTTGATGATTTTAACAAGGCAAAAAATTAAGGATACAAAATCAAGTTACCTGCACATTGATACTATGAATAGATTTCCTCCGCTATCTCGCTGTACTTGTATAGTGACAATAAAGACATCTATCTATCTATCTATCTATCTATCTATCTATCTATCTATCTATCTATCTATTAACATAGTCTCCCTCATTTATTGAAGGAGCTTTAATAGGAATGTAGGTGCCATCAATGCACCCAATTATGAATGAATGAATGAATGCCTTTTATTGTCACTATACATGTATTACATGTATTCCAAATTACATTTGGAAACCCTGAAATAGAAAGTCATATAGGGAAGTATCAAGTGTGTGTGTGTGCAGGATGAATACATGTAGGCTATAGATATAAATAGTATGACTATATATTAAATATGCATCATAGATTTTACTACAAAGGACAAACCTACCACTCTGTGGAATTCCTCTTTAATAACACGCAGAGCTTTATGGACAGGGAACTGTATAAACGTGCGTAAGAAGCGTTAAGTACCAGACATACTGTGCGAACGGCTCTACACACAGTTGCCTTTCCTATATGCTCTGCGTCGCCCATATTGTACAAAAAATGCCCTGACGCAAAAAACCGAAGTGCTATGCACAGAATGTTTTCTGTGCTAAGCGCAGACCCGCGGTTTGGGTTTGTGACATTTGCAATATGCGGTTTCAAGAGATGTTAAGTAAATGAACGATTCTTTTGAAAACTGATAACGCTTTTTCAAATAATCATTAGGAAATGACAAGACATCAATACGCGGTCTTATAACTCTCTCCCGGCGAAAAAAACCTTGTATAATTTATGCCTCCACGTTCACAGGATCGTCATCAAAAGGGCACGCCATGCTCAGTAACCTTCTGCAACAAACTGACCCTGGAACATAACCTGCTCAGTAGCAGGTAATCTTCAGAGAGTAAGCTGCTATGGTTACGTACATACCCAGAAAGTTAACCTCCGTTTTTGGAACCGAAAGTTGAGGTTATCCACTAACTTACCCTTAAACTTACCCGGGTATGTCACATAACCTGCTTTCTGGAATACCCCCCTGGTTGCAGTATAGCAGTCACGTGACCTCTGGGGCACCTCATTACCGTGACCGCTCGGTTGGGAATGCTTTCGTTCGCAAGCAAAACCATTGACTTCGCAACTAAGAATTGTCACGAAATTTCACACAGACATGGTTGAATAAATGATATATCAAATCTATAGGATTTTATTAAAAAAATCTATTTACCTCTAGTGATTTTGAAGCGATGCCTTTGAGAAGTAATTTATCGGTAATTTTGCAACGGGAAAACGAAACACTTCTGACCGGTCAAAAACAAAATCTGAACTATGTCATCTATAAGCGTGTGCTCCTGGAACTTTAAGGATAAACCCACCGTTCAATTTTTTCCAAACTCGTGATGACTTGAACACACCTGCGCGGAAGAGCGGCGCAGCGGGAATCGGGAGATTGTAACATACCTATACAATGAGATTTAGTTTGAAACGCGCCAGCAGATGCATAGTAAACCTTTCAATTAGATTAGATTAGATGGCACTTTATTAGTTCAATTGAGATGAAAATGCTTACACATTTTTAAAGACTATGCGAAGTTAATAAAAAGTAAAAACATTACCTTTTGCTGTGAAGAGATATCCAAAACAAAACCACGACAAAAAAACAATAACTATCTTCATTTCATCGGCCGTGATGCAATACAATAAAAATAAACCGTGACTGTGTTCCATTTGCCTAGCATGTCCACAGGGTGAGGGTAAAATGCGGATTGCGCCGGACCTAAACAAAAGAGATCCTCGAGAGCTCAGCATTACGGTGCGACTGCGCAGTCAGTACAATACCGATGTCCGAAATCGTACTGTTCTTAATGTTAACATTAATTTCATTGTTAATTTGTTAAACATGTGAAAATGTTCTATATATTATCTGTTGAGCGTTCTCTGGTCGAGGATAATCTGCATTTTTCCCCTCTCTTGTCCCGTCAGACAGATGTATCGGATGTCCATGGCTACCAACGTCACTGTTCATGGATGCCTGTTAATTCCTGACGAATAAAATAAATCAATAAATAAATGTCTTTCACCAAACATGTCAGTATTTTATTGTAATTCTGTATTTCTGTAGATCTCACATCCAAGCACTATTGAACTGTTTTGGTGTTATCTGATTAAATTTTCTCATATAAGTACAGCTATACTGTACACTCCTGTGAAATATCTACGTAGAAACGTGGTTGCCACTCTACAAGCCATTTTATCAGAATTAATACACGAAATAAATAAAAGAAAAAGGATATTGCAATTAAAGCATCTGTTATATTGAAACATGGAAGTGCTACGTAGAAATCCTGTGATAGGAAGCTCGCAATTTGTACTATACGAAAATGCATGAAAGTTCCCGGGGCAGGATTTCTAAATGTGCATTTCGCCCTGTACACTGTATCCATGGGGAAGCTGCCATCCATAATCTTAAACTAAAATGGTGCGTTCGTTTATCTCTCGGAACTCGGAAATTCCGAGTTGAGTGACATCACGTCCGACAATCTCCCATTCGAGCTACCCACAGTCCCACATCTCGGAACAAACATGGCTGCCTCCATGAACACGTTGCTGTGTGTTGTTGCTTTATATTTTAGCAGATTTGGAGTTTTCCAAATGAAGAAAATGGAGATTTTTCCGAGAGACAAACAAGAAACACGAACTAGTCAAACCACATTAAAAGCTTTATAAAATATTTTAGTACATTCATAGCGATATTCTTTTTTCGAACAGCAAAGAAACTACAAACAAACCAAGTCGCCATGTTGAAATTACGTCACAGGAGCAACTCGGACCACAAAATCTTCTCCGACTTTAACGTCATAAAAGGGGCGTGTTTCCGACGGGAAGTGATGTTTTTCGTGACGTATCGTGACGTTTTCATCCGAGTTCCGACTTGGAGAGAAATAATCGAACGCACCATTACAGTGTACAGGGGGAAATGCACATTTAGAAATCCTGCGCTGGGAACTTTCATGCATTTTCTTATAGTACAAATTGCGAGCTTTCCGGCAGTATATGACATATCCCGGCGCAGGATTTCTACGTGCCATTTCCGTGGACAATTTCCGTAATATCGGAATCCGGGTGAGAAATTTGCCAGCATTTGTTAGAATGAGTTTATTTCGACACATGTATGAAGCATTTTTGTGGTTTTACTGTATTTTGGTGGTGAGATTAAATGTTGGGCCGATTAAAGAACTGGAAAAGTGTTTATAATGACGTGTTTTGACTTATATATGAACAGTAAAATTATTATTTTTAAAATAAGCACGTGTTTCATTCCAGTTAAACATTTTCACATGTAGATGAAACAATTTATATCGCAAAATTTAAAATAATTGTTTTATTTTCAATTCTTTCAAGGATGTCTCATTCAGTATTGAGATTTGAGAACCTTTTTATTGTGTTCGTCAAGACTTGTGCTGATAGACCACCATCCTGACAGCAGAGGGCACAAAGAGCAAAGGAGGGATTTAGGCAGTGTTGCCAACTTGTCACTATATTTAGCGAGTTTTTAGACCTCTCTGGCGACTCGTTTTCAAAAAAGCGACTAACGACAAATCTAGCGACTTTTTTTTAGTGTTATTGGAGACTTTTGGAGACTCTGACGTGGAAGCACGTATCGTTCTTACTCTCCTCACCGAGCAGCAGGTGCTACCGTGGGCTCCCCTCCCGTCCCAAAGCATTCACAGGCGGACAGTCCTCACGCAGCAGCTGAAGTCAGAGCAGGAAATGTTCACCTTTCCGCGTCCAGACTGCAAATGAATTGCGCATGCGCGAAGCCACCACTGGCTGATCCTGCCCTGGCTTATTGCCAAAAACTCCGCCAAGTATGACAGTTTTTAAGAATAAGTAAAAATTCCGCCAGAGTGTCTCTTTGGGGTCACTTTTGCTGGTCCCAAGCCCGGATATAGGAAGATGGTTGGAATTATGATATAAAAAAACAAGAATCGACAGAAGAAAGTTCATTTGTAGTTCTAAACGTATTTAGGGTGTTTTTTTAACCACCTTTTGTCTCTCCCACGACATTATTCCTCTCTCCTACAGCGTCCATTATAATTACATGCACATTATGCAAATTAGGCGATGGCGTCATTTAGCGACTTCTAGCGACTTTTGGGACAACCAATAGCGACATTCCTTGCTGAGGAGTTGGCAACAGTGGATTTAGGTAACTGCCGCTTTCACAGTTTAATTGGTCATCAATTAACATGTTTTTATTTAAAATACGTGAGAGTGTGGCTTTGAATGTGCAGGAACAGAAAATGGAAAAACGCAGAAACACATTCTGCTGCTTCAGATTTTCCACTAAGTCAAGGGCAAATATATATATATATATATATATATATATATATATATATATATATATATATATATATTTAAATGTCGACCACACAGTCATAATGCCTGTGTTTCCAGTGAACTAAAAGAACCGTGAAGATATAACATTGCATTTTTAGGAACTTTGAATAATTACCTGATTTCTGGGACAAAAAAAAACCCTCTTGACCATCTTGGGTTTTTCGTCAAGATTAGCCATGTTAGTGAGGTGAGTGAGCCATTAACAGATCCTGTTTACGTAAACGCTACTTAAAAACACTTATTTGTGTTTGCAGAACTTTGCTGAATGTGAACATTGACTGCTTCTCGAAGGGTTGACACCCTTAAAATGACGTTTAACATTACATGACGTTTTATCCCTTATAACTTTGCTATCTTACATAAATATTTGGGTTGTGTAGTGGGTAGCAATGTGGCTCCATTCTTCCAGGAATAGGGGTCCAAATTCTGCCTTTGCTCTGTGCCTGTGCCGTTTGCATGTTCTCCCAGTGTCATACGGGTTTCTTTCTGTAGTCCACAGACATACAGTTAATAGACACCTCTAAGTTGTCTATTGTGTGTGTTTATGTGTGTGATAACATGCCTTACAATGCATGGGCATCTTGTGCAGGACATAACTCTGTCTTGTGCCCTACGGTAACCCCCCCACCCTGTGTGTTACCTGTTGAGGAGAAGTTGGACAGAGAAAAAGAGCTGAGATACTTGCTTAATTATATTTTTGTTTGTATGATTCTATTCAATTCACTGAATAGAAATATTATCAAAAATTCAGCAGCGTAAAATAAAAGTTCATCATTGTAAAGACACACATTTTTCACTAACCGGGGAAACATTTTGGCTATTTTTCTCTCCCTTTCGCTCTCCCTGCCTTTAAGCATTGGCCTCCTTAAAGGTTGCTCCTCTTGAAAACAGCCCCTGCAGTCTCATAAGGGGACCGGCTTCCTGCTTCTCAGGCTCGAACCGTGAGCCGTGAGATCATCTGACCTTGCCCTGCTGCTGGCTTTGCTCAAGCTACTCAGAGGTCTGATGTCTTGTATCGTCTCAGCGGCTTCGCCAGGATGCTCTCACTCCTCCTCTTTTGGCTCCGTGGTCCAAACATAGGGGGTCGCACCCTCGCCATACCCCATGGGCTGCTTTAGCATTGCTGGATCTGCCACCTTCTCCTCCAGTGTATTGTGGGGCATGTGGAGCCTCTTTTCCTGCAGCCCCTCCTTGGTAATGGAGTAGAACTGGGCTGTGGGCCTGTCTTTCAGTAGGTTGTTACGCCGCACCTTCCGGATCGAGAACATGGGCCACAGAGGGTAAACTTGAGTCACTTTGAGGCAGTGGCGGCTTGCAGGATAAACAGCGGATCTTCCTGATCCCCAGGTAGAAGATCTCCACAAAGTTAAGGAAGAGTGAGACAAAGGCTACAGTCACCATAAAGATGATGAATATGGTCTTTTCGGTGGGCCGCGAGACAAAGCAATCTACAACATTGGGGCAGGGCCACCGGGCGCACTTATACAGGGGGAGAATGCTGAAACCATAGAGGTAGTACTGGCCCGTTATGAAACCCACCTCAAAGAGGGTCTTGAAGATGATATGGCAGATGTAGGTCCGTAGCAAGGTGCCCTCTAGACGGTACTTCTTGCCACCTTTGGTGGTGGCCTCTTTGACAGCATGAACATTGCCTTGTTCGGGTGTCAATAGTAGATGTTCCTCTCCTGTCTCCTGCCTGTGGCTCACCTCCTCTCTCTCCTCGCGCTTCTCCTCCATATGGATATGGTGCACAGCATGGCCGACAAACATCAGCGACGGTGTGGAGACAAAGACGATCTGGAGAACCCAGAGCCGGATGTGCGAGATGGGAAAGGCTTCGTCGTAACACACGTTCTCACAGCCCGGCTGCTTGGTGTTGCAGATGAAGTCTGACTGTTCGTCACCCCAGACAAACTCTGCCGCCGTGCCCAGGGTCAGGATCCGGAAGATGAAGAGCACAGTCAGCCATAGCCTGCCAATCACTGTCGAGTGCTCATTTACCTCCTCCAGGATGTTTCCCAAGAAGCTCCAGTCACCCATGGTTGCTGGTTTGCCTGAAAGAAGACAATGATGGATCAAAGTATCAGCGTAGTATGCTAGATAGCAGAGTTACAGAAACAGTGCTGTTAGAGTCAGAGTTCCTGAGAGAGTGTTATAGGAATCAGAGTTCCTGAGAGAGTGTTATAGGGATCAGAGTCACTGAGAGAGAATTATAAGAATAAGAGCCATAAGAGATGAGGTATAAGAATGAGAGGTACTGATAGATTGCAATAAGAGTCAGAGTTACATAGAGAATGTTATAGGAGTCAGAGTTACCAATAGAGAGCAATTAGAGTCTGAGTTCCTGAGAGAGTGTTATAGGAGTCAGAGTTATAGAGACAGTGCTATAAAAGAGTTATTGAGACATTATTACAAATCAAATGGCAACTTGCCACTGTAGAAACAAATGTCCGTCACCCTGACACCCTGCGCTGTGAACTGAACTTCAGCTGGTGTCTATCCCACCTAATGCTCTGTCCTTGTCGCACCAGTGGGCACGTGTGAATGAATCGCCTCTGATGGCTGGTTTTTAGTTCACCGAAGCATTTAAGCTGGGAGCCAGACAAGCCTTTATTCTGTAGGCAACCGGCAGCGATATGACTGACAATAGGATCATCAGACACAAAGGCGAGGTTGGGGTGCACCGCGGGCAGCCGGGGATACGGGCTTGTACACTGAGAAACCACATCCATAAAATACATCTGTATTCAGGGGGACGTTTGTAGTTCATCAACTCCACTTCTGTACTTTATCAGTGCTGCTCTACCTCTGTGACTGTCTGCTATATTTCTCTGAAGCACCACCTATTTATTGCACATTTATTGCTTCACTCCTTATATTGTCTTTTGTTTTGCATTGTCTTGTCTCCTATTGCACTGCTGTTTGTCTTAACCCCCCCCCCCCCCCCATGCACCCGATCCCCCCCTACAAATGTGGCATAAGAATTTCACTGTGTTCCTCAGAACATATGTGACGATGCAAAGCTGAAACTTGAAACACAAAGACTGACATGCAGCACTGTGCAAAGAAAATATTCTTCCTGTTGGTGTAAAACTACAATATTATGTCTGTCAAAGTGAGTCATCAAAGTCATTTCTAAAGCTCTCCCAAAGTCACCCCAGCATTTGCAGCAACCATCCAATACTCACATGTATTTTTTGACTAATCAACACCTGGTTGAGTGATTTAACTAATTAAGTTAATTAATTAATTGAACTGATGGAGAAGTTTAACAAATACATGTAATGGCGAAGGTGCCCCTGAGGAGAGGTTTAGGATCTGCAGTGGTGATCATCTAGACATCCAGCAAGATATCTGTAGCTTTTTGGATAATAGAAGAAATTCTTGCTAGTTTTTATTGTGTTATTGTAATTTTGCATATGTTCCAATGTCGAAGTGGGTTTTTCTGAGCAAATATATGATTACTACCCAGATAAATAGCTTTAAACTTTGAAACATCCGATGCATGACTTTGAGACATGTCTGAAATTCAGATTATTGTAATTGTCTACACACTTGCTGTCACAGGAGAGCTAAGACAGAGATCACTTCACTGACCAGGTCCTCTTTATCTTGCTCAAACAAAGATCCAGTGGAGAATGCCTGATTTTTTTTTTATCTTACAGAAATAAAAGTGAGACTGATTGCGGCGATACTGAGCCCATTCCCTCACTACTCAAAAATACCTGCACCTGTCTTGTGGCTCATATGATGGTTAGACTCTGAGTTCGGGGACAATGGTGCAATTAAAGCAGACTGTGATGCAGGGAAAGGCAACGAGAGCTGACAGGGGCAATTGCGCGAAGCCCGCGGCCGCTGGGTGACGGGGGGGCTGCGTGGAAAGTGACTTTTTAACGGTTATGTTTCTGAAATCTGGTTTATGACCTTGACCTTGCGCCACCAAAAAGAGTGATGTTATATACAGCTACAGTAGCAGTGCACTGTGAGCGCAAGTCAGAGCCCCCCCCCCCGAAACTCACACAACGCACAGCTGGCAAAACACACTCCCATGTGGGAAAAGTTTATTTAATAAATGAAACTGTTTAGCCATTATCCAAACTGTTGATATATTGTTGCCCAAGGAAACGGTTTGCACTGCGATTTTTAAAGTGAGAAAAAAACAGTTGCATTTGGAGTTCATGGTTAATGTTTCAAGCTGCTCATTTACTACATGACCTCACTGTCCTGTTTAGTGTCTTTACCATAATACTCAACATCTTCTTCACAGCGAGAAGCTCATCAAGATATCCTGTTCTGGATGGGTGAGCTTTATTTCTCTTGGAGGGAAGTGATTTTTCTTATTTAAATAGGTATTTATATGAGCAAGACAATTGTGTACACAACACTGTATAAGTCAAGTACTTCACTGTCATACAGAATAAAAATGAACATTCCTGTTACTATAAGTACTGTGCTTCACTGTCATTTTGTGCTCCCTTTACTTGTTTAGTGTTTTGTAGTATTTTCTAACCTTTATAGATGTTTGGTTTCAGATATGACTCCAAAAATGCCAGAAAGTGATAAATCATGAATTACAGGTAAATGCATTATAAGATAAATAACACTTTGTTGAAGAGAAGATGGGAACTGATCTTTGAGTATTTTCTGTGCAAAGAAGATTACAATGAAAATCAGTGTGTGTGCAGGTCTGACTTTTTGGCCACATTGTAAGACCATCAGCTCAGCCAACGTGAGCCTCAGAATTCCGGTCCTGTTCTGCTGTTTTAGCATAGACTGCCTCTCGGTCTCAGTTTCAACCAATCACAGGTCACATACCAAGCTGGACAGGAGGGGGCGCTAATGATGAAAACTTGGCATTTGAGCTGAGGAGTGCAGAAAGACAGCCCAGTGGGAGGGGGCAGCACTGTGGCTAGAGGGGATACATTTTTGGCCACATGTTAAAGAAAAAGTCAACATTTTAAAAGCATCACTGGGATCCCCCATTTTATAAATCAAAGTTATTATTTATGAAGAGAACCACGGCATACCTCGCTTTTAACTTAAATATCTTAAAACGATCATGAGAAACAGCGTGTGCAATCAGTGAATCAAAGGGAAAATGACACACAAAATAAGCACTGATAAGTCTCCTTGTAATCTTCTGTTATATTAAAACACTTTAAGCTGAAGTGTGACTTCTTAAGACCGACTCCAGCCAAGCTGTCTGTGGTCATTCCTGGCGAAAAAAGGAAACCTGAGAAGTTCAAGAAAACTAGAAAGTCTCACCTTTTGTTGCAGTGCTCTTATAGGAAGTAGAAAAATGGAACAGAACAAACAGACCTCAGTCCAATTTTTCCTTTACCATTTCTCAAAATGGCAAAAAAGAATTTCAAGCATGTTTCATAATGAAAACCTTTTATAAAAACATTGTATTATTTACATTCCAGTTATGAAATATTTGTAAGCCAAATGAAGGTGATGAAACACTGGGAACGTCTGTCTGACAGTAAATTGCCATAGTATGTCTGTGTGGGAAGAGCCATCAGGTTTCAGCTTAGAGACAAACTCGAGTTCTACTGCACATGCAGTACAGTCTGGTGTGATGTACTGTACAGCTGCAGAGGTTAAGAGGACACAAGCTTCTCTCATTAGTCTGAATAGAAAATGCTCCCGCCAGGATCAATCACAGCTATGTAATACAGAATCAGAATGTAGAAGAACATGGTCTTCATCACCCTGTACCAGGTAGGGTGAATCATTATAGAAATATCCCCTCTGTTCATTTATGTGGTGGGAAAGAGTGTTGATGTTACCCCTTCATAAAACTGAACTGGATAAAACACGCCTATGGCTACTGCCTGCAAACCACGCCCTTCTTTTTTATTGGTTACTTTCTGTGAAAGTACAGTCTGGCAAAGGTGAACCCCACCCCCAACTGAGGGCAATGGGTGCGTCCACTTGTTGACGCGGCAGACGGGGCCACTGTAAGCCATGAATGCCGGTGGGATTTGGCACAAAGACGTGAGGTCATGGTGTGGGGAGAAGGGACATTGAGTGGGTGCACTGGGGCATGAGGGTGGCCCCAACCCCTACAGGCAGCCCCACCTACTGAACTCCCACTGGGCAGCAATAGCAATTGAGTTGACAACCAAATGACCAGAGGCAACAAAAAACTATGTAAAAATGGGGGCTAAAATGAAGGGTGAGTAGAATATTGTAATGTGAGTCAAATGCATGTTGATTAACCAGTCTGGGCATTGACAGGATGGAAATTGAATAATTAGAATTTTTATTTCCTATACATTCCCACAAAGATCATAATTATAAACTATAAATGCAAAATATTTCTCTTCCCATAAGAAACACTTACAATGAAGGAGACTGCGTAGGGGTGGACATGACAACATAACTACCCATAGCTACGGCACATTACCTCACATATGTGACAGGTTTCTATGGCAACAGGAATGTTACAGTCGTCTCTGTGGGAGCCTATCAAACAGTGTGAGGGCCTCTTATTAGTGAAGTCCTGGGTCAGTGCTCCATGGGACAGAGCTTGAGTGACCAACCACTGAAATGACCTCATGACTTGTGTTTATTCTGCATGCATCCTCTGTGTACAGATTCACAGTCCTGACAGAAGACTATGTTTGTCACCAGTGGTGAGTTTGCATCTGCTCTAGCATCACGTTCCACAGTTTAATATTTTAAACTCATATCTTTCCAATGTATGCTTGGTTATTGTTTTAATATGATACACAACAGCCCTTAATAATGTTTCCCAAACCAGCATGAAAATGACATAAAAGAAAAATTATCCTAAGGCTCAGTGTTATCATTTAGTAAAAGAAAAACATTTGATACGCTTATTTTTATATGGGTGGCAGCTGTTTGTTCTTATAACATCTCACGGAATCAGCAGTCTCCTTGGCGGCCATCTTTGTTGACTCTGGAAGCCTGGGAGTAGCTGGGCACCGGCTAGACCTCACCGGGCCAACAGAAAAGGCAGAAGGCGCAGCACTAATCACAGCCCGACAAAGACAGGCCCTATGGTACGATTTAGATCACAGGACTGTTTCCCGGGTTGCAAACACAGGAACACAGTCTGGTGAAGCCTTAATGAGTGCATGCTGCTGTTGAAAAATATCTGGGTTATAAAGACATTCTCTATTGTTTCTCCTTACCGCCTGAATTTATGATCCAAGTTGGCCATACAAATAACCCTATGTTCAGATTGTGGCTCTCTAGATGCATTTCTTAAGAGTTCTAGCTATCTTGCCATTGTTTCAGCGTCACCTTTGGGCACACCACAGACATTTGCTCAGCAAAAAAGATGGCCAGATCAGTTTTTATAAATAATGAGCAAATTTTCCTGTGCAAAACAGACCAGGAAGCTGAAAGCACAGGAAGGCTTAAGATTACACTTAGTGGCCATAGCCTTTCCTGGGATTGAAATGCAAAAAGCTGAATAATGATATTTTAATACGATCCCGGCAGCCGTTGTGCATCCTTTCTCTCACGTGCAATGAATGGGAGAGTTTCATACTAATTCCAGCTACAAGCACCACAGCTATCTGTGTTAGACTATGTTTAAGGAAGACCCGAACAAGTCAACGTGTCAGCAAGCATCTCCACCAACCATCCAAAGTTAATGCATAGCGGCAAACATCTACAAAGACCTAAAAACAACCAATATGAAGAAGTCTGGGGACAGCTGGAGATTCTCCCCATTTTTTAACACAACCAGCATTAACATCTGACCAAGCATCTCCAAAGAGATGTTAAACTATCAGCAAGCATGAACACATGAACAATAGCAAGATTAAAGTATATACAGGCATCTCCAAAGAGACAGGGCACATAAAAATTAACTACTGTAGATGGGATTTAAATTTAAATGCCAAGATGTCTAATAACCTGATAGATGGTATCTAATTGTCAGATTCAAAATACAGACGTTATGAAATAGTGATTCTCTGATTAGGTTATTGAAAAGAAATTTAGGGCTGACTCTGAGACTACGCTTGCGGGCTTATCAACACCTGACTATATACACCGTCAGAAAAAAAGAGTACTAATTTGTACCTTTGCTTGTCACTGTTGCTGTACCCTCAAGGGTCTGCCAATTGTACCCTTAAATGTACCTATTAAGAAGTGGACTCTAAGGAACATCCACGAGGTACAAACAGCATTAATGTACCCCCAATGGTACAAAAATGGTCCTCATAGTCCATTTCTGTATATTAAAAGGCACATTTACCGTTGAGTTTACAGCCCCAGTGACTGAAAAGGTACAAATTGGTACCCTTCATTCTGACTGTAGATGAATTCAGGTATGAGGTTGGATCAATACCTTCATAATTCCTAAATCTTAGCTCACCTAATGTGGTATGAGGAATACCTCAGGCCGGGAAGGCTGGTGATGCCTGACAATAGTCTGATAATGCAGAGGGAGTTTGACACGGGTTTGATGCCCCCCCCCCGCGACAGGTGGGAACGCCTGAGTGCCAAGCCGATGGGGCGCCATGAGGAAGAGGAGGCGATTGTTCCTGGCAACCAGACAGGAAATGGAAACAGAGCTTCCCAGGAGAGACCTGCAGGGGGAAGGGAAGTAAGGCCTGTTTTTAAACAATGGAGAAGAGGAAGAGAGAGAGAGAAAGACAGAGGGAGAGCTGGTCCCACGTCTGATTTTTGTTTCCTTGGTATAGGTGTGGAAAAGTTTAATCGTTCCTTATTATTTCAAAATATTTCGGTTTTTTTTATGTCCTGAGATAGCAGTATAATATCTTTATTTTATGGTATTTATAAATGTAAATTTAAATCGAAGGACTTACATTATTTGAAAATATCTACAAATCATTTGAAGATGTCCATCCAAAAAAAGGCTCTGCAAGGGATGAACCCATTTTCGGATATATTCAGGTCATCTTTTTAGCATTTGAATAATGTTTTTCTAAAAATTTTAAATCACAGTTATACTGATGCAGGTAAATTTTTTAACCCAACACAAAACCAGAGTAATAAGAATGACATACAGTAATAGTCTCCATAAAACCACCTGGCCAGCAAACCCAAAGTGACAGATACACCTTTTCCTGCATTTGTCTAATTTTTATGTTCTACATCAAGATGCTGAAGTTGACAGTTTGACTGTAGAAAAATATTTCACAAGGTCACAGGTTTCCTGTGTTGTTTCCAAAATCTGATTGCCTTGTTTTCATTGAGGTGGAGCAGAATTTTACTGGGTCAATGTTTTAATTTAATTTAATTTAACTTAGGTATACAATGTAAAATACTGACTTACAAGCTGCTTCCTCCCAAAAGATCATCATCAGAAGTATTATAATACATGATTAAACATTTGAAACAAAAGCAGAGTTGCCAAAACAGTTGCATTTAGATTATACACACAATACATATTTTATGATGAAGAAGGAGGCTTCTGATTGTTTACACACTCACATGCTTGGAAGCACTGAAGATTCAAGACCGGGATAAACAGCCTAGGAAGTGCAGGCCATTCTCTCACTTCCAGACAGGCTTCTGTAAACTGATGTCAAAAGACACGACTAACTAGCCTTGGCACAGAGTCGTAGAAGGCAGCCTACATATTAACAATACATTATAAATTAACTGACGTCGTGCATGACTTAAGAATGTGTTGGTGAATAAACAGACGTTAAAAAACATTTAAGTTCACTTTGTTTCAGGACAGTACTTGTGACAGGCTCGCAGTCACACAGATGAATAGTAGGCGACTCACAGTTATGACTTTGTTTATTTTTTTGGTTTCTCGTGAGAACTGCCGCACAGGGGGAAATGTCACAGGGAAGACCGCCGCTCTGTTCGAGCCTCTATAAGCTTAAAGGGGACACAGGCAAAACTCGACACAGTTGCACTACTGAGCACATATGTAGACAGGGGAGCTTCCCGTCTTCTGTGACCTTCAGCACTGGGTTTCAGTTCAGGTTCTAAGAAAAGCCCACTTGTCAGGAACAGCAGCTCACTGCTTGTAGCTAAAACGTGAGTGAACACAGCCTTAGATAACTAATACTACTAAAAATAATGCTAACAGGAGCACTGCTGCCTCACACCTCTGGGACCTGTGGACGAGTCTCCACCCTGGCAGAGTTTGCATGTTCTCGCTATGTTGTCATGGGGTTTCCCTCAAAGACATGCCGAGATTAACTGGGGTTACCAATGGTGTGTGAGTGTGCTATGTGATGGGGCGGCCCCCCCATCCTGGGTTGTTCCCTGCTTTTTGCCCATATACTCCAGACCCCCACAACCCTGAATAGGACGAGTGGCTTCACTGTCCTACAAGCACTTGGCTGTTTAACGACTGGATTATATCAAGTTCCTTATGGTTCACGTCTCATAATTTGCAGGATAAATAAACTCGCAATATCCTTCAATCCCTGTTATGCTCTGAGTAAACACACTACTTGCTTCCTTCTTGATGGTCGGTGGGTCTTTAGAACTTTCCCTGACAATGGGAGAGCATTTCAGCCACGTCCCAAAAACGCAGAGCCCCTCCCTTAGTCACATGCTGGGCTGTGAGGCAGCGCTAACCATAAACACGATGTCATTAGCGTATTTCACTGCCACTGCACCAAAAGGCAGCGTTCATCATTACAAAACCATCCTTCACATCTCCAGCTTCCGTAGCTGGCACCTCCTCTGGGTGCTATTAAGGGAAGGTATGTTATCGAGATTCTCATGACTATGGCCTTGTAAGGCTGAGATAAGGAGGTGTCAAGAGCTGCAGTGATCCCAGTAGCAAGTGAGAATGTCTTAGTCACAATCTGATTGGCTATACCAGCCTTCCCATAATGCACTTCCCCAAATGGTTTAAGAAATCAGACATTGGAGGCCATTTTACATCACAGCCGTACGACAGAGGTTCTCAGATAACTAATATGGCAGATAACAAATGTGCTTCTATACCACTGCTCATCCCCAGCACAGACCTCAGTCCTTTGCGGTGGGCAGTAGCGAAGCGTGGATTGACTCTGACATCATCCGAGTCTGCAAAAATCATCATTTAAAAAATCCGATCACACATTACCAGCATTTCCCAGTGGGATGTATGATATAGTATTTCCACAACAGGCTGAACACAGGTTGACATCTTTAACCCCGTCGAACTAAAATCCTGAATGTCATTGCAACTTCCTGAATACAAACAGTTTAAAAGCTATAAAAGAAAGAAATAGTTAACAATGATTAATCAAGTGCTGGGTATGTGATACGCACCCTACTAAACTTTTCCGGGGCGGCACGGTGGTGCAGTGAGACCTGGGTCTGAGTCTCCATCGTGGTTCCACGTGTGTGGAGTTTGCATGTTCTCCCCGTGTCGTCGTGGGGCTTCCTCTGGGTACTCCAGTTTCCCCTCACAGTCCAAAAACATGTTGAAGTGAATTGTGGTTATCAAATTGCCCATAGGTGTGTGTGTGTGTGTGTGCGTGCGCCCTGTGATGGGTTGGCGCCCCACCTCGTGCCCATAGGCTGAATAGGACAAGCAGCTTCAGAAAATAAGTGGGCATAACCTTTCTTTGCTTTTAATTCTTGTTGGTTGATTTTCTCTCAGATCTTTTTGTGTCCATTGCTGCTTAAGACAAATGGATCCCGCACCGAGAGTCCAATCTGCTCATTCGTACCCGATGTAAAATGAAGCTTAAAATATTTTCACAATTTAGCAAGTGCAATTAATATTTTCCTCACCCACCCGCAACCCATCCATTATTATTATTAAGGCTATAACTGTGATCTGTGCAGTTGTCCACCAGGTTGTTTGTTCTTGGGCCAAAGAAAGCACCCACAACTTGCTTACCCCTTCCTGCACTGGGGAAAACCCTGGTTAGTGACCACCTGGCTAATATTCCTCACAGGTGGTTTCCGAGCCAACCGTCGGGAAGCTGTTGTCCACCTGCATGGCGCTCGTCATACCCTGCTTGTGCATGATGGCTTCGTGGGGAGCCTTCAGGTCACCGCTTGCATACGGTTCTCCACTAGACCAACTTTTCCCAATCCAGTCCCCGGGGTCCCGCAGACAGCGCAGCGGGTTGGGAAACACTGCACTAGAGTCTTATCGAACCCTGAAATGGTCAATCCTCTATCCATGATGTGTGCTGCAAACACACGTACATGTTTGAGCTAGAATGTGTAAAGAATCACTGCTGTGAACATCACGTCCCAAAAGTTCCCGAAGCATACAGAGGTGCGTTTTTCCTGGTTCAGGGCGAGGACAGCAGCTCTGGTGACTTTATTCATAGTCCAGCCAGCCACTCCATTTTTTGGGGTTATGCTTCTCCAAGGCCAGACAAAGCCAGGGGGTAAAACCAGATCTCAGCGGGTCACGGGATAAAAGAAAAAAAGATAAAGCCTCCATGGTCCAATGAAAGAATGACTTGCCCTTAAACTGACTGAAGTGACAGTAAAGGTGAGGAAAAGTTTTGTTTGAAAGACTGAATACTGTCAGCTGGTAGCATATTAATGGCTTACATGTTCCCTGTATTTATGTATCATGTTCCTGTTTATTGTCATAGTTACAGAAGAAATGCAGATGGACCTGGAACATGGTTCCATATCCCCAGGCATCATAATTAACACGGAATGAACATGTATCATGTGTTTGCTCAGTGACAACAGCAAGGGAGACACAACCGTCAACATCGGCGTTACGTAACGGCGTCATATGCGTACCCCGCCCCAGTCAGAGCAGACCTGTCACACAGCAACACTGCCCTGCTTAATTCCAGAGCGACCACAGACCAGAGGGAGCTCCATCCCTATGATCGGACTAGTTATGCTCCTATACCTCCAAACCAGACTATACACATGCGATTTTTTTGCATAATTTGTCTATGTTTATGTGAAGTGGTGTGCATGAAATCAAATACTTACTAAAACCTGTACATGTGTCTTTAGAATACTAATAGAAAACAATTTAAGAATTTTTTGAAAAGCATACCTTCTTTGGAAATAGGGTATTAATATGACATGTACTCCATGTTTTACACCGAGTCACTACGCGCTAAATCATTTTGAGAAGGAGTCGGAGTGGGACTCTGCGACTGGACCTTCCTGGGCAGATGACGGCTTTCTCCAGTTCGGACTGGTGTCCTCTGACTGTGAGACCTTGAGGTGTGAGTCCGTGGGAACATAATAATGAGACTCACCTCTGATACAAACCGGGAAGGGAACAGCAGCAACGGGAAGCTAAGAGGCGATGCAGAATCGGCATTGTTTTCTAATACAATGTCATTTTCCTTCCTGCTGGAATGGTATTGAAACAAGAGAACCAACAAACCAAGTCATGGTCCGGGGATGGGAAGGAGGCGGGACCAGTATAAGAGATGGGGAAGGGGGGGGGGGGGAGAAGGAGGATGTGAGGAGGGTAGACGGACTGTAGCAGCAATGCCTTGCATTTCTTACGGTGCTGCCGCTGAAGTTGTTCCTCTTCCTCTGAAGAACATCTCTTCTCACAAAATCTGACCAACGACCCCTTCTGGTCACCTGGACCTGTTAGAGAAGCTTGATCCTCATCTGTGAGATTGAGAGACTCCCACCCATCCTGTCCGGCAGAAGGAGCAGAGACAACCCTATACGGAACCTCAGCAACCAGCAGGTAAATCAGCCACCTTCATCCGTTCCTAGAAGGACACGCTGCTGTCCACCTACCAGGTCTGGGAGACCTCAGAAGGCCTTTGACTGGAGGATTTAGGTGTTTGAGAGCCTGAGTCTCTTAGACTAATTTTATAAAATACTGGCAGTGTGAGGCAGGAGAACTCAAACCACACAGAACAAATGGAACTTTTGGTGTCCTGACCCTCAAATGAAAAGGAGTGCTGATTGTCGAGTGTATCAGTGTGTTAGCATGTTAGAGGGTGTGTCAGGTTGGATTAGCTGCGTGTCGCTGCTCATTCATTGTCACAGAGACATGTTTGAGAACACTGTCCTGTAACCTTCTACAGAGCTGAGCTCTTTGTTCTAACGCTGCTTCTGTCAAACCACGTAGGTGTCAAAAGCACTTGGCTTTGACTCGGGAGACAAACCAGATTGTCTGAGAGGTGGCAGAACTGAGTTTATCTTTGTGTACCCAGAAGGAGCTGCCAACTTTAAGCATACCGAAAGGTGGAAGAAATTCAGATCAATTCCATGAATAACAAATGCGTATGTTTGCAGTATAAAAAGCAAGAAGAGACTAACAGATTTGCCCACTGATGGATGTGTGTCATTGCCAATCGATTTTGAAAGGAGTGGTGTAAAGGGACTATTTTGTTTTCATTCAGTTTGTGAATCACCCAATTACCTGGACAGGCAGGGAGGAAGCTGCAAATGTATTTAGGTTGAAGCGAAGTGTAGGAAGACTGGTGTTTTCCGTCAATTCCTGAATCAAAAGATTTCATTAGTAATGAGTTTCTTGACCCAAACTAACGAGCTCTCTGACTAACTCACTATGAAACTAACAACCTCCCAGATTAACACACTGCAAAACTATAAGAAGCTCTCTGATTAACACTACAAAACTAACAGGCTACGTCACTAAGTGACTCCCAAACTAACAAGCTCTCTAGCTAACAGATTCCCCAACAAACAAGCTCTCTGGCTAACAGACTCCTAAGCTAAAAAGCCCTCTGGTTAACAGATTCCCCAACAAACAAGCCCTCTGGCTAACAGATTCCCCAACAAACAAGCCCTCTGGCTAACAGATTCCCCAACAAACAATATCTCTGGATAACAGATTCCCCAACAAACAAGCTCTCTGGATAACAGACTCCTAAGCTAACAAGCTCTCTGGCTAGCAGATTCCCAAAACCTTGCTCCCCAGTCATCTTCCGATGACACTGCCCTCTATCCATGTTTTATTTAGTCTGATTTTGCTCAGCCACACAGGAAAACACCTTTTCAAGACAACATAAGATGTAATGGTTTTACTGTGTATAAATGATGACAATTCAACATTCTATTATTTGGTTTTCTTTATCTGAACTTACATTGTGGTCAGTATAAAGTAGTAGATCAGGTCAGTAGATCAGGAAAGCGTAGTATAGAGTAGGAAATACAGTGGCATAGAGTAGGAAAATTTTGCCGTATAAGGCGACGAACAATGTAAAATCTTGAGTAATATGTCTGAGAAATCACATACCACATAGGTTGGAGAAACATGACCCTACAGTGCAGCTGTGACCTCTGACTGTTCTGTGGAAGAGTCACCCATGACCTTGGTCCAAGGAGAGAAAGGCTGTGTATTTGATCCCCCCCCCCCCCCCCCCCCACGTTCCCCACTACACAGTCCCAGCACAGCGCAGTCACACACCCCAGTTCCCATGACAGCTCAAGGCACGTCTGCTTTACTGCAGCACTGCACGCCCCAGCGTACAGCCAGGATGCGGTGTTAATGCAATTCCACTTCAAACACGCTGCCTGGCAGGCTGTCCCGGGGCAGCGTTTGGAACGAGTCAGGCGCCTTTATAAATATTTGCGACAGGGATGGATAGCGTAAGCACGAGCTCATCGTGCCGGGCACAGCCTGTTATGGTGAAGCCGGGACGGCGTCCCGTAGCACGTGGGATTCTTTCGCGGAATGGCCACCAAGCTAGGCGACGTGTGAGCAGAGCATGCTGGGTTGTCATAGGACGTGCCTTTAGGTTGGAGAGACACCTGATGAACAGCGTTCAACACATGGTCCTATAGCCTATAGGTGCATGAAGAGTTTGTCTCTGTGTCGATTGGAAATAATCTAACAGATAATCCTCTGTTGGTGACTGAGTATACCGCAGTTCGAGCAATAGATATAAAAGTAAATAAACCTCAAATACAGTAGTTAGATGTGCTGTACTGTCACCGTAAACTTAAATCTTTCAGATGCTGGTCATGTCCTGTGTCCTCATTGCTGTAAGTGAGCAGTGTAAGAGTCCAGACCACTGCAAGATGGCTCCAAACTCACACTTCCAAAGATCTTTCAGCCTCCGGTAGCAGATCAGCTTCTTAAGTCATTTGAATCTAAGATAAACACCAAAGTTGGACTCAGACCCACATGCACCACCTCCTCTACTGGCCCAAAGGTGCTGACCCACCGTCATGGCTCCCTGTACTGGACAGTTTGTCCTCAGTGTGTTTCTAACCTGCTGCATTGTTCCCTGTCCTTCACATTCCCACAGCAAACATCAGAAGGCATGTGGGGCGGGGGGGCGGTCTCGCCCGCTTCCTAGGGGAACCCGGGTTCCAGCTCCCTGTCAGGTGGGTTGAGTTGCTCCTTACAGATACAGAACACAAAGCAGTACTGACCCCTCCTGCCTCCACCTCCGGCAGTGCCTGTCTAATGACGGAGATTTCCTTTGAAGTGTTTTGTCACCAGGAAATCATTCTGGTGGAGATTGCTTCCTTGAGAAAAGCAGCTATAGTCTTACAAGCATTAAAACAGATGGACTCATTGCTTTGGTTTGATTCCCCTCCTGGTGCAGTTTCAGATCCCAATTCCCAGAACTACCAATGAGTAACAATAAAGACAGCAAAGTATATCAAACAAAACCCAGTTGAGTAACAAAACCCGGAACTGGTGACTTCACACAATGCTTACATATAACGAAAAATCTTTACAAAATCAAACTCCCCTTTTTCTCCAGACTTATAAGTCTGAACGTAAGCACAACGCCTAGCTTAGCTACTCCACGTGTGCTTTTTAGGAGGAACAATTAATCTGATCGGATTCATGTTTCCAGGTGGCACAGTGGTTAGCACTGTTGCGTCATACTTCTGCGACCAGGGTTTTAGTCTCCAACCCTGACCCTGTATGTGTGGAGTTTGTATGTTCTCCCCATGTCATTGTGAGTTCCCTTCCATTGGGTTGTCCAGTCTCCCTCCACAGTCCAAAAATATGGTGAGGTGAATCTGAGTTACCAAAATGTCCGAAGGTGTGAATGGTGTGTGAGTGCCTTGTGGTGGCTTAATGACCCATCCTGGGTTATTCCCTGCTTTGTGCCCATAGCGTTTAGAGCAGTATTTCTCAAACCAGCCCTTGGGCACACCCACCCCCCCCAGCTCCCAGGGAACTGACCTGGGGGTTCCCGAGGACTGGTTTGACAAACACTGGTTTAGAGGTGCTAATAAGTATGTACAGTACTATATAATTAAACGACGTCTGAATCACAGAAACCAGGATTGGGAACATTAGGTTTGTCACTGGTCAGCAGAGGCTTCATTGTCATCCACTTCCGCTTCTATCTGTGACGTTCACAGATTCACACAGTCCCGTCACGTATTTACTTTGGACTTCTTTCAGACGACGTCCCCCTTTCTCAGAGCACGGCATGTCATGGGAAAACAGTCCCCTCCACTGTTTCCACTGGCATCAGAAGCTATTTATACCCTGAACCCAGGGCCTCGGTTGTCCACAATCCATCGGTTAATAAAACTGGTGTCACACGACCGCCATGTGCCTTAAGCTCCGGAGTTTCCCGATAACTAGCGCCACAGTTCTCACAGATCCCACAAAAGTGATAAGTCTGTGGGCTGACTTACATCGGAGTGGAGCCTGAAACTGTTCCCTTTTGACAAGCCGCAGGTCCACCCTCATCTGCGAGGATGTGATGCAAAATTGTCGGTCCCGGGTCAGAGTACTGAGGAGCAATTCTGTCCTACACCCCCACTGACTGCCAAACCCCATTTCCTCCCCCAGGCTTTATCCAAGGAAGGTGCGAGGCGTAATGGGGGACTGGAGTCTTTTGGGGAACTTCCTTGAAGAAGTGCAGGAACACTCAACCTCCGTGGGCAAGGTCTGGCTCACCATCCTCTTCATCTTCCGCATCCTGGTGCTGGGCACGGCGGCTGAGTCCTCCTGGGGCGACGAGCAGTCCGACTTCACGTGCGACACCAAGCAGCCGGGCTGCACCAACGTGTGCTACGACGCCGCCTTCCCCATAGCCCACATCCGCTACTGGGTGCTACAGATCGTGTTCGTCTCCACGCCCTCGCTCATCTACATGGGACACGCCATGCACGTGGTGCGCGCCGAGGAGAAGCGGCGGCAGCGGGAGGAAGACCACGGCGGAGCCGAGAAGGAGTACCTGGAGCAGAAGGAGGCCGAGAAAACCAAGGGCAGAATCCGCCTAAGGGGGGCGCTGTTGCACACGTACGTGCTCAGCATCCTGATTCGCACCGTCATGGAGGTGGCCTTCATCGTTGGCCAGTACATGATCTATGGCGTCTTCCTCAAAGCCTTGTACACGTGCAAGACACAGCCGTGCCCCAACACGGTCAACTGCTACGTGTCACGGCCCACAGAGAAGAACATCTTCATCGTGTTCATGCTATCGGTGGCCGCGGTCTCCCTGCTTCTCAGTGTGGTCGAGCTCTACCACCTGGGCTGGAAGGCTTTCAAGCGGTGTGTGAAGGCCTACGCTGCCGCCCACGCCCTGGAGGTCCAGCCGGCTGCCATGACGTTAGCCAGCCACGAGCCCGGCACGCCAAGGACCACCGACTCGTGCACCCCGCCCCCCGACTTCAACCAATGCCTGTCGACAGCACCCCCCCACCCGCACACCAGCTGCCAGCCCTTCAGCAACAGGATGGCTCACCAGCAGAACTCGGCCAACTTGGCCACCGAGCGTGATTGCACCCATGACCCCCCGTGGGAGGAGGACTTCCTGCAGTTGAGCTATGACCCAGACAGCGAGGCTCCATGCGGCCTCCTCAAGGGGAAAGGCTGCCCAAGCAAGGCCAGTGACTCCAGTGGGCGGGCACGACCAAGTGACCTGGCAGTATAGACCCCAATGGGTGGGACTAACAGGCCTACAAAGATGAAGGACCTGACAACTGGATAGGGAATTCTGGGACACCAACAGGCATTTTTCTTTACTTCCCTTGTATCTGATTACATCAGTAGTTTTGACCATTTGGACATGTTTACATTTATTAAGGCCCTGGACTAAATGCTACTGACTGCATTTCCAGGGGGCCATTCTGTTGTATCCTTGAGTGAGGTACTGAACTTGAACCACTCCAATAAGACCCAGCTATTCAAGTGGGTAAAAAAGTTTTTCTGGATGCAAGTGCCGTCTTGGAAGAAAAATATCAAGTTAGGACTATATAAGGCAGTGCAGAAACAATATTTTGATACAGGGGAAATAGGTTTGTTTTGATACTGTGTGACACCTTGAAAACTTGAACGATATTTATGATGTACAATAAGCAATCTCAATATTTATAATATGAAGATTAAACTTTGATCATGAAAGTTCAGTTTTGCTTGGCAGAACTCATTTCAAGTAAAAAATGAAACCATATCTCAAAATGAAGTTGTAGAACTGGATTTTATTTGATGTCATTAGCTAAAACTATCCCTCTCACATGAGGACAGAGATCAGCCGCCCAGGAGAAGCAGAACCCTCATGTTGGCTGCAGGGGTGCGTATAGGGGTGGGGACACAGGGGCACTGGCCCTAACTGAAAGCTGATTGGCCCCAGAATGCCCCCTTCCCTGTCACTGGCCCCTCTCAGGTCCTCACCTTATAAAATCCTAGAATTACCCCTGTGTGAATTGCGACTCCATGGACAGGCCAGGTCCCATGAGACATGTAAACTATCGCCATATCCCATCCGCTACACGAACATTAAAGGGCCACATGTTGAGACAGGCCTGCTGCATGTTTGCAGAGGTGCCATATGACTGTCAGAATTCAACGGCCGATATTTATTAACACGATTCTCAGTGGACAACTTCCCGTCAAACCCTGGGAAATACACACCACTAATCATGATGTAACATTAGTCAGACTTTCAATGTGCCAGAGGCACTGAAAATGTCATTAAACCGGACAGGTAAAGAAACAAAAGTCAACTGACACAAACCTTCACCCGGCTAAACCGCTGTCAAAATGCTTCCATTGTTTTGCTTTAAGTTCACTTAGACATTTACAAGCTAAACTGTGACTTTTGGTTAAACTGTGCAGGAAGTCTTAAGATGAGCCTCAACTCATCTTGTAAAGTCAGTCTTTTAACATTATTTTCCAAATTCTTGTAAATGTGCTCTGTTTTTTACAAGTATTTAAGAGGATGGTGTGATTTCGTCCTTTCTGTGTGCAGGGTTTTTGGGGAATCAGATAGTTATTTATGTAGTTAAGGATATGGAGGAAGCAAAGCAAAACCGGGTTTTTTATATTAAAATGGATGAAGATTCCATTAAGTTTTGCCCGTCATACATGTATTACTTGGATATCTGGAACACTAAAATCTGTCACTTTAGATCATCACCCTGTTTCCAGAAAACTTTAGTTGGACTATGCTACAATGTCACTATCACATCGTAGGAATTACTACATACTGTCCTAACCTGATGAATTACCATGTTTACCGCGTAAACAGTGTTTAATTTCATGTTTACGCCCGTACCGCATGTGGCCGCTAGATGGAGGCCTATCGCTATAATACAACTTGGATTAACCGGTATAATTAATATTTTATCTATTTTTATATTGTAGTTTTTGATTGGTTGGCCCGCTATTCTGGGTTATTCCCTGCCTTATGCCTGTTGCTTCTGGAATAGGCTCCGCAGACGCCCACGACCCTGCATAGGACAAGCGAGTATGAAAAATGGGTGGATGGATGGACGACTGGATGATTTTACTTTTATGCAATTTGTACTTGCTCAGATGTACCCATTTCCATCAGAAAATCCATATCTTCAACATGGATGACAGACCCTTAACCATGTAACTGGCCCTGAACTATGGGGTCTGCTACGACATATTTTGCCAACTTGTAGGATTCCCCACGATAAATTTTGCCAGCCTGCATATCTACAGGCCTGCCGGGAAAATTTCGGGTATGCTATATAGCCAGTCCAGCCCTGGATACAGACATATGCATGCTATTAAAAAGTTAAAATCTGCACCATTCGTTAGGAATGAGTTGTGTGCAGTACATAAGGTTTAGGGATTTAGCGCAACTAAGCAGTTATTTTTAAAATTGCATTACTAAAGGGTAGGGAGCATGTGTAAATAACCATAACAAAAACAACTGTAAAATTGTAACTAAATTATATGAACTTGGAGTAGCTCTGAGTGTTCTCGCAGCAGCACTCTAGCAAGACGACGGCACTGAACACACACAGAACCATGCAACATGTCCGATTAATAAGCCCAACTCAAAAAAAGAACTGATCCAGTAATCTAATAGGAGACAAAACCAGTAAAGCAAAAGACTCTCGTTATTTCACCTGATATCCTTTTATTTATATAAATTTGCTTGAATGCAAAAATATGCAGTAACACTTTCGAGACCTATTGGCCATTTTTTATACTTTTTAAGCCTATTCTAAGATCGTGGATTTTCGAAATTCATTGACCTTCTAGTATAAACGGTTCATCGTATTTCTGCTACAACTAATAACAGTACTTCACTGTAGTATATACGATGAAATACGGTTAGTCATTTTACAAGTAAATATTGTAATAAAATGTATTTCGAATTTAACGCGCGAATTATCCACTTTGTGGGAAATGTAGTTTCACTTGTTCGTACTACACCATTAAAGCCCACGACAACGTTCAGAGGACTACAAACACCAGAAAACACTGCTTTTCTGGTGTTTGTAGTTGGAGTTTTCTAAGTTGTTAGAAGTTTACCAAAAGGTGTTGTTTTCGCGCGTTTACTTTCATTTTTATGTTAAAAATACGAAAAAGATCTTCCACCACCACTTTGCTTGCTGAAACGAGCTAGTGTGACATTTACGCGTTTCTTTCTAGCGCGGTATTTGCCCGTTCCCCCGGTACTAACACAGCCTAAATGCCATGCGGGTGCTTTAATTTTGGTATCAGACTTAGTGTTTGATGATTTGGGCGGCGGGAGCGTAGGCTTCGCGGGATGGATAACTTCCGGAAGGTATGCGGCGTGCATACATGCGCATATTCACGCTCCGGACCGGGCACTGCGCCGAAGCTCCGGGCCATGTGAGACATCTGCGACTTGCCATGCTGATTTGCACAATCCGGGTTTGACGTTTAGTCGCAGAAGTTATTGGAGCTCGTCCGGCTGGAGTCCAGGTGTCACCTCCGAGATGAACGGCGATCCCTCTCAGCTTGAGCTCAAACTCGTACAAGTTGTGTTCCGACACGGCGCCCGGACTCCTCTTAAGTCCATACCTGATGTGCTGGAGGTAAGAACTCGGTCCCCCATGAGAGCGCCGTAGTGCCAGACGCAATCAGCTTCAAAGCGCATATCTGCTTCCGTATTGATGCGTGCCGAAAATCACCGTGCATTTTTCTCTGCGTACATTGTAAAGTTTTCTCCCATGTCTGCTAGGTTAATGATTTTTAAACCGTCTGCGGACTTTAAACAAGTTGGCAGCCTCTCTATCCTGGATCTGCATGTTTTGATGATGATAACATCTTCATGATTAAACCTGATATGCGTCTCTAACTGGCACTTTCTGCTCCCTCCCTGTGGATTCACCCTTAGGCTGATTGGGTCCCAGATCTCCTGAAGGTACCAGCCCACACCCAAATCGATTATGTAGTCACAGACCTGGAGGGTGGTCCCAGGCCTTCTGCACCAGTGGAGGACGGCTACAGGGTTACAAAACTCCATGTGAGTCGCAATAGGCTAAAGTGAAGCCCTTTGTGTGATCAACTGACTGACCATTTAACTCTTTGTAGGGTGGCACATATCCTGGCCAGCTGACCACTTTGGGCATGCAGCAGCTATACGATCTTGGCATGAGGTTAAGGAGAAGCTATATCACAGACCTGCCTTTTCTCACAGCCAGCTTCAGCGCTGCTGAGGTCTAGTGAGTGGAATTCATACACTTGTACCCAAAGCACCATGGGTTGCACAGTCTATATGTCCCTATGCAGGGGTCCACCTCTAAGTCTGTATATGTCATTTTGAAGAATTAGAGGCTTCTTCTACCTTACAGTATAATGAAAATACACGTATCTGTCTGGAATCATGTGACTTTATTTACACCCATTCAGTGTTCGTTCCACCAACATCATGAGGACAATTGAATCAGCCAAGTGCCTGGTGGCTGGCCTTTATCAGCAAAAGCAGGATGGTGAGTTGTGTCTCCTGTTCCCCTCAGACATTGTGCCTGTCCTCGAGTCTGTCTTCTGTTCCTTTCAGACACTGTGCCCGTCCTCGAGTCTCCTGTTCCCCTCACACTGTGCCCATCCTTGGGTCTCCTGTTCCCCTCAGACACTGTGCCCGTCCTCATGTCTCCTGTTCCCCTCAGACACTGTGCCCGTCCTCATGTCTCCTGTTCCCCTCAGACACTGTGCCCGTCCTCGAGTCTCCTGTTCCCCTCACACTGTGCCCATCCTTGGGTCTCCTGTTCTCCTCAGACACTGTGCCCGTCCTCGTGTCTCCTGTTCCCCTCAGACACTGTGCCCGTCCTCGTGTCTCCTGTTCCCCTCAGACACTGTGCCCGTCCTCGTGTCTCCTGTTCCCCTCACACTGTGCCCGTCCTCGTGTCTCCTGTTCCCCTCACACTGTGCCCGTCCTCGAGTCTCCTGTTCCCCTCACACTGTGCCCGTCCTCGAGTCTCCTGTTCCCCTTAGACACTGTGCTGTCCTCGTGTCTCCTATTCTCCTCAGACACTGTGCCCGTCCTCGTGTCTTTTGTTCCCCTCAGACACTGTGCCCGTCCTCGTGTCTTTTGTTCCCCTCAGACACTCTGCCCGTCCTCGTGTCTCCTGTTCCCCTCAGACACTGTGCCCGTCCTCGTGTCTCCTGTTCCCCTCAGACACTGTGGCTGTCCTCGTGTCTCCTGTTCCCCTCAGATACTGTGCCCGTTCTTCAGTCTTCTGTTCCTTTCAGACACTGTGCCCATCCTCACCACGGACACTGAGAATGAGATCCTCTACCCAAACTATCATGGATGTAAACTGCTCAAAGTGCTTATTGGGTACGTGAGCTGCATCTTCCTTCACCCCAACCTGCTTATTCAGTTGCATCTCTGTTTGTGTATGTATGAGGGTTTGGATACGACATGTATATACAGTACAGGACCGTATAATGGGTTTCCTGTTTTCTGTTCAGACGGCAGTGGGCTGAGCTCTTCCAGTTACCAGACATCACTGCTGACCTGAAGAGCATCCAGGCTGCACTGGGCATCCAAACAGAGCAGAGGCTCGACTTCATCCATCTTCGGGATAACATGGTGGCCAGAGAGGTACACATGCTGTTACCTGTTCCCCAAACTTTACCATCTCCCCAGACCCTCTCACCAGCCCACACTCTTATGCTGGCATCTCCTGTAGGCTCATGGCCTGCCCGGTCCTGCAGGCCTGGAGATGTGGAGGTCGACTGTGGAGAGGAGAGCTGTTCAGATGATTTGCCACATATATGGGGCCAGTAGGTCAGTGCCTGGGATGTGGGAGAATCTAGACCCCGTTGAGTTAGTAAAGTAGGAGTAATGATGTTCGTGATGATGTTGTCGTCAGGGAGCATCTTCAGCTCAGCATTGGACCCTTTCTTCAAATCTTGTTGACAAACATAGAGGACAAACTGAAGGGCGCAGCGTCAGCACAGTCCAGGTGAGCGTCGCACACAGGAAGACACGTTTATTGTGAAGTACTTTGTGATTTTGATAATGGAAAAATCCTATAGAAATTGTATAGTGATTATAAGGAGTGCAGGCAGAAGTATGTGTGTCTGTAGGGTGGGGGCCACTGTGTTTTAAGCGCATTATCAGTGTCAGTTCTGACCTCAGGCGGGGGTCTGAATCTAATCTCAGCTCTGTGTCCAGTGATGGGCTGGAGTCCCATCTCTCGTGGACACGTTTTACACTTTGTATTGTGCTTCTCAGAAGACAGACTTTGAATGACTATAGAACAAACATTTGCTGAAAATTGATCAATGGATGTTATACCTACTTTTTCCACTAGATGGAAACATTGTTCTATCATTTAAAAAGAACTCCTTACTAATGACCTTTTTGTAACAGGACTAGAGTAATCGGCAGCCTTCTCACACTTCTCTTTTTTCCCCCAGGAAGCTGTTCCTCTACTCAGTACATGACACCACCTTGATGCCTTGTCTGATGGCCCTTGGGATCTTCGACACAAAGTGGCCTCCATACGCAGCAAACCTCATCTTGGAGCTCCACCAACACTGTGTGACCCAGGAGGCCTTTGTCAAAGTTTCTTACCTGGGTCAGGTGAGTCCCAGGGCCCTGCGGGTCAAAGGACACTGCTGTTCACGGGCTCATACTCCATCGTGGTTCTTCCTTTTCAGGACAAGCTGATTCCCGGGTGCAGTGGAGTCTACTGTCCCCTCCGAGAATTCCAGGCCATCTTGTCCAATTTGTTGTTGACCATGGACCGCTACCGCATACTATGCAACCAGGCTGACCTCTAACGACGGGACAGGGCTGTGTCAGATTGTAAACATGTTAACTGAGTTGCTCGAGCTGTTAATTCCAAACAGCAAGGGAAAAGAAACTGACACACTGACCTGCAAGCCCTTTCTCAGAAGAAACAGTGTGGATTTAGAATGGGAGAGGAGCTAAGATAGTTGGACAAGCCTAGGTTCTAGCTCTGTTCTCCATCTGTTGCTTTAATTATTAAGCACTCTGGATGTCATGCAGCTTCAGTTACAATTGAAGGCATCTGCTTCAGGCACACAGGCATCCAGTGGTACGGTTCTGCTTGGCATTGAAATGAGTTTACTGGAACTAGGGTTGGGAGGGCTGGCTTGAATAGACTTGAAGCGGCAGCCAACTGTAGCATCCTCAGGGCGATACGTACAATGTGTGTGTTGTACGGATGCGTCAGCCGGCACAAATTAAAACTGTGTTCCTTCTCTGAAGGTCTTGTCTTTCTTGAGACTATATCCTGAGACTCGCATGCCGTGGGATCACTGGGTTACCTCTTAACATCGGTCTCCTATAGTCCTGTTTTTATTTACTTAACATCCATACGTACATCTATAGACCTGCTTGTGTCCCGCTCTTAATTAAGCAGCCTTCAAGTCTGAAAACGTTTCACTCAACCAAAGTTGCACGGCCAAAATACGAGAATTATTAAAGGTGTATCCTGGGTCAAAGACTCTGGAACCAAGGCCAACTTTCTACACTTATTATTATGGGATAAAAGGAAACAGATTCTTTAGAAACAACACAAAATAGGTGAGTGAATATTCAATGCATGGACACCAGTAAATAACATTTCCCAGTTAACTCTGACTAGACCTGGATCACATCTCACAGCTGTGCAGCAACAGCAAGAAGACTGGGGGATTCTGCCCATCATGTCTGAAAAGATGCTTCAGACATGTACTCCAAGCCTTCTTAACCATGCTCTTCATGGCAGGATGCACAGAATTGCGAGATTTACATTTTCTTATATTTCACATTAAATTCAGGGTAGCATTATGTCAGCAGTCATACTACCTCCAGTTCAGACTAGGTAATCCATCTGAAGCTAAGTGGGTTTGGGTCTGGACAGTATATGGATGGGAGACCAACTATAAAAGCCGGGTATCTATCGGTGTTGTATTGACACGAAATAATATAGTGTTTTTGTGCCTGTATAGTTCATTTTCTCAGGGCAGAGGAAATGTCCCTTCAAATGGCACAGTGTGTCACCATTTGTGCGTGTCCCCCCGTTACTCTGAATGGCATGTTCTCACTGCTGACGGGAGACAAAGGAAGTTGGAAGGGGAACAGAGGTGTTTCACGCAGACTCCACATCTCACAGTATAGCCTATGACGGTGGAAGGGTCCATGAACCTTTGCCACAAGTAGCCGGCTGCACCAACCGCCTTGGGTCTGTGGTCCTACCTCAACATTCATCACCATGGAAACACTCGCCCTGCGTCCTGCTGGACGGCACTTTGCCGAGGCAGTCTGGAAAGCTCCTGACTGTGATGGACTACAATAGGCTTTGGTACCAGAGTGGTCGGCCTGGGTTATGGTGGATGGGCAGACGTGCTGATTTCATCAGTGTTGGGGGCACTTGGGAATAACGCATTTCCATGTTATTTAGATGCGTTTCCTTTAGAGAGCATGTTCCAAAAACACCCCAGAACACGGCACAAGGACGTCAGCTGGCCCTGAGATTCCTGTGGCAGGCTGAGTCAGCCCCGTGGCCTCCTTGTCACCTCCCTCCCCTTACAGAACCCAACAGGTGTTGTATAAAACCGGGTGAATGTGCGTGGGGGAGATTGTATGAATGCCGGCTGACACGTAGATACGGAGAACACCAACACAAGCTGGGGACTGTGATGAACAGACCCGGTGGGCCGCTGCACTGTAAAGATGTGCATTTACAATAAGGGCTCCATTCATCGTCTCACACTCATGAACGTGCCCCGAGGCCACGAGCTCCTTAGCTTATGCAAAGGATGGTTCGGCTGCAGGTCCAGAAGTCCAGGATATGATCTACAGATCTAACCCAATAAGAAAAATATGAATCGATAGTAAAACAAATGAGGTAAGTGCAACAAAACTCATAAGCGCTTCGGAGATCATAAAACTTGAAGCTGATTCATTTGCTTTAAGGACCCATCCCCCACCCCCCCCCCCCCATGCTCAAATGTGGTCTGACCCACATGGGACTAAATGTACTACCAGTAATCCTTCTCTTATGGGAAGCAGGTCTTTGCAGAACACAGCAGGAGCACCATGCGATCTGTTCCTGCTAAACACAAACTGTCTTCGAGCACAAAACAGCATTGATTAAACTGTATTAATGAAGTGGTGCAGTGTGTATGCAGCTAGTCTCAGAGGCATGGACCCATAACAAACCACCGATACTACAGGGGAGTAATATTACTCACTCACAACTTTGCGGCATTCTTGCATATATTCTGTAGTCCCAGGCCCTGTAGCTCACTACAGAGGGAAGACACACTCCATGTTGCCAGTTGCTAAGGAAAAACTTCCACACAAAGAGCACTAATCATAACAATCCCTTGGGCTCAGACAGACTTTCCCGCTACCTAAACACGCATTGGCTCTCGAGGTCTGTTCATCTGGCCATAAATAAAATAGATATAAGCTAAGAATGAAAGGCTGATTAAGCTTCTCACGACATACAGCCAAGGGCATCCCACACCGCCTGGCAAAATGTAACGTTGACCCCCCCGCGCTTGGGTTGCTGCTTTCAACATAAAGAAATACAGGTCTGAATGGTATACCTTAGGCCCCCTATGAGGTGCTGTAAAGCCTCAGCCCCCCCAAATCTGCCAGGGTATCCATGTCTCTCTGATGCCCCTACATACAGAAGTACAGCTGCTCTCTCTCGCCACAGAACCGCTGTTGGTCTTTCCCTCACATCCTAAATGTTCCTATCATCTGTGTCCCTCAGCATCTGCATTAATTCACAGAATAACATTCCCTGCTTCACCCTCACTCTCTGACACCTGCCCTCCGCAGTGCTTTCTCATTTCTGATTTGCAGCAGGTCTCATTTACACTCTCTTGCTGAACTGAAACTGAAACTCGTTAAAATGGCAGCTTGTGGGGAGTGAGGTAATGATGTCAGATGACCTCACAGCATGTATGAAGAATAAAGAAGGATCATACATGTATTTTGCCTACAGCAGTGTTTCCCAACCCAGTCCTCAAGGAACCCCGGACAGTCCACGTTTTTGCTTCCTCTCAGCACACCTGTACCGGGTATTCGGTGTTTATGATTGGCTGGGAGCAGGGAGGGAGCGAAAACGTGGACTGTCCGGGATTTACCGAGGACTGGTTTGGGAAAAACTGGCCTACAGTGTGAGTCCAAGAAATTCTCACAGCACACAATCGCTCTGACATACGTTACGTAATAGAATTTTAAAAATTCTATCCTTTGCTTTTAATTTAGATGTTAATCCTACTGTTTGAGGCTCCCCTGTGTCCCTCAGAGAGATCATTTGAAGGTGGATGCCTCTCACAAAGCCTCACACAATAAGAAACCTTAACTGTTAGCATTTAAGGAGACTGCCCCACCCACTCCAGTGGGCCTGTGGGGTGTCTGTGCACAGGAGATGTCAGTCACAGACGAGCCAAAAGAAAAGCTTAGGATCTGCCAAGTTATTAGTGAACAGGGAAATAAACTTAGACAGATTTCTTCTACAGTTTTAATTTCACTTAACAGCCACAAAATTACTACCTTGCAACCACAACAAGCCATTAAATGCCATCTAGCTGAATGCACTGTCGAGTGCCTCGCATGTGGGAGTGGCTTCTCAGATTCTGCTTTTCAGGCCATGTATGTATATTATATATTGGCAGCTTTGCAGAATAACCATGTTCATTTCCTTTGAACAGCCCGATGAGGCAGACCTCATCACAACACAATTCTTTTCAACATACCTATAAACTTGATAACCTACTTTAGACTGCCACAGTCCCAGAAGCAGCACGCTGAAGCGGAAACGTTTACGTGAATGTTTCAGAAAATGTAAACATACACTTGGGAAGAAAAACGAAGGTGGAGATAAATATTGAAGCGCTGGATGTTCCTACTGAAAAGCTACGACCTGCCCATGATTATGACCCCTGACCTAATTTTTCCACACATTCAGTGACACCAGCAGTTCATCACCCAGGACTCTCTGGCTACCTGGGGAATGTGGAGGCCTGCCCAGGCTCTCGTCTCCAGCCGCTCTGTTCAGACATCCTGCAGCCTCTCATTTCTCCACATGCATGCTGGCAGTTTGTTTCAGAGGTGAACATATTTTATAGAAATAATGCGGCATACTTTTATCAAGAAAACAGGCTTTGGAAAAAAAGCATGAGTCAGGCCCAGAAAATCCCAGTTACCCTTGTATAACTGTTCCATCAGTGAAAAATGTCCCTACAGCTACAGATACCTATGAGCTTATAGTTCCTGGCTCTAAGTTACTTACAGAACTGAAGATTCTCCTAAGAAAAATGTAAAACCAGACCCAGACAAAGAAACTTAATGGAGCACTTAACCAACCAGGATATGGGTGCAGAAGAATGGCTGAATCACTGACAAATTCATGTGGAGTGGTCACCTGGGATTAATCTGCCATGGCACAAAATTTCACTCGTGGGAGTCAGATTGTAGAGAAGGTGGGTAACTAGAGCAGGCGGGACAAACCAATCAGATGTCTCAGTCCTGCCTTCTCTAGTTGCTTGGACCATCCTCTACAATCTGATTGGTTATTTCTCTGAACCAATCATTTTTCATTCTACCCTCAGAATATTTTTGTGTAAGTAAAACTCTCGCGAGCCAGAATAATATAACATGCTTGCAGAGCACACTCAGGGTATCAGAAGCATTTTGAATGTGGGGGGGGGGGGACACATTGGCATAAAACTGATATTTTATGTTAAATGTGGGGGGGTCCAAATGAATAATTATGAAACGTGAGGGGGACATGTGGAATGAGGTGGAATCATCACCTTGGTTACTTCCTCTGTTACTAATACAATGCAGAAAAGCACCTCACTAACACCTGCTTTTAACATTTACCCTGAATCCCGAAAAAACACATTTACAAATCCAGTATGAATTATGACCCTGTGTGTGCTGAGTGGTGGTGGATGGATGGCGTGTATTTGGGACTGAGCTTCTTTCTCTGTCTAGTGGGTAAACATACCTCCGGGGGATTCACACAAGCACCAGTAACATCTCTCTTAATATGAACATTCTGCAGAATGAAATTAATCTCACTGTAAGACATGGAAAGCACTTTCTCCTGTGATGACCTAGGCAGTCTGGGGTCATCACTACTGTGCGGCTGGTCTCCGAGAGCTGGGCACCTGCCCTCCTTGGCCAGCCTACATTGCTATAGTTGACACTAAACACAGCACTAATGTGAATCTCCTTGTTGCTTTGCAGCAGAGGCTGAAATACAGCTAGTTTGCCCCTGGTATTTTCCACATTTACTCTGTTGTGCCAGCTGAAGAAGAAGGGACAGTGGTGGAGCCAGTGAGGGGCCAGGATGCCCCCCACCCCCATTGTCATTGGCTCTGAGTGATGTCAGTTATTGAACACGTTAGTCAGTTTGCCAAAATGTACATAGTTCTCAGAACTACATGAAGGGCCCAAAATCATAGCTATGGTTATTGTTCGGTTGAAGAAAAATTTCAAATGCATATAATTACATTATTATCCACTGGTATCACTGTTTTTACTATTTTATTCATTTGGTTTGGTGTAATTTCCTACGTTTTGGAGTTGCATTCTCCTAATCCTGTTTTCCCATTGAGTATGTGCATTTTATTACGTGTTTTTAGTGAAGGCGATGTCTCTCAGGAATGCATTATCCCTGTTGTTTCAGTCGCGTTGTACACTATTTAACTGCATGGGCTTATTTGCAAGACAGAGCTAGTAACAGCACACATGTAAAAGAGGTGAAAGAGGACTTGGTTCCTGCTGGTATTAGTGTGCATTATCATTTCTAATGAAACAAATCTTAGGTTTCACCCACCTGTGTCTCTGCACTGAAAGCAATCCTCAGTTAAATCGACAATCTAAATGTCTTACTCTGAGATGCTAAGCACAAACTTTATTCAATTACTCTTTGTGGCTTTAAAATATAAATGACCTTATTCTGTTTAAAATAAGATAACTAGGTGTGTCTAGATTGCTACTTGCCCAGAAAGCCTGCAAAGTTTCTCAAACAATACAAAGATCATACATGTTTATGTATGTTTATGCACGTTTTACTAATGTATTTGGAAATGTATGGACAGGCTGTTCTGCCGCTCCATCTAGTGCAGAGAAATGCAAATTCCCACTAAACAAAGAGAACCACCGGTGTGCTGAAGGGTAACGTCATTTAATCTGCTATCAGAAAAGCCAGAAAAGACCTCACTCCATTTCTCTCCCATGCAAATCAAACAGCTCCATGACGATTAAATGATGAGGATCTTGAACTGCGGGGTTTGGAAGCAGACAGGAGACACGACCCTGTCGCGCACTGCCTTCTGTATCACAGCATGCCAAGCCCGCTGCTGGTTAGGGGACTGCAGGAGCTCTGCAACAGAACCCTTTGCTTCTTCCAAGGAGCGCTGAGAACCACAAAATGGCACCGGAACACCTGAAGGAAGGGAATAGGGGGCTAAGAGATCGGCCTTTGGAGGGTATGTGTGGGTTATGTATACATTACATTGTGGGGAACAAATGCCCCCAAAACGTAATAAAAGCTTGTTATTTTGACATTGAGGGAACCATATTTTTGGTCCCACCAACGGACAACTCACATTTTATAAAAATTTTGAATGTCAAAAGTCTTTTGTTTGGTTACTTATGGTTGAAGTTAGGGCTGGGTAGGAATTAAAGTTGTCATAGCTGGGATTAGGGTTTTCCCCATAGAAATGAAGATATGAATACAAACATGTGTGTGTGTGTGCGTGCATGCATGTGTAAGTGTGTGTATGTGTGTACGTGTGTGTGTGTGCATGTGTGTGTGCGTGTGTGCATGTGTGTGTGTGTGTTTGTGTGTGTGTGTGTGTGTGCGTGTGTGCATGTGTGTGTGTGTGTTCGTGTGTGTGTGTTCGTGTGTGTGTGTGCATGTGTGTGTTTGTGCGTGTGTGTGTGTGTGCGTGTGTGTGTGTGTGTGTGTGTGTGTGTGTTCGTGTGTGTGTGTGTGCGCTATAATAACAGCATTTCACAGGTCAGTAGCTACTGCTATCCACGTATCCAAGATCACGTGAGGCATTCTGCTATTTTGCCCCAGAGATATTTAGTCTGCCTGTGCCTCCCCAGCCAGAGCTCCCAGCTTAATTTTGAGGATTACAAGCAGTATGTTGCTACAGTAACAGGTTCCAGTGAGGCGCTACAGTAACTGCAACCCCCCCCCCCACCAAACAGCCGCACTATTCCAATCCAAGGGGCAGAATCACTGGGTGCTCCTCACATTTCAGCATCCTCCCAGGTGGGAGTATGCAGAACATCAGCAAAACCAGAGCTTTCCTCGCTCTTGAATTATGCAACTGGATTGCAGGACTTATATTCACAGGACTGCAATTACAAAAGATTTACCCCATCTTTGTACATTTCAGATCAATGCTGGTATAAACGACATGTTCCTTTTAATCTGTGTTGGAGAATCAATGCTATGGTTTCCTACCTAGACCAACCTCTGCCAGTCCAAACAAAGCCAGCACATGCCTTTTGATGGTCTGGGTGTTAGCCAGAAGACCGAATCACTTTATAACCTCACACACCCATGCAGTTACATATCGCTACAATGTACCATGTGACCACAGCGAATCCGCCCCTGTATTTTACAACAGAAATGCGCTACACTGCTAAATGCTAATGACTGAAAAGCCTCAGGATTATAGCATCTGCAGCTCGATAGCTTTAGTGGGCATCAGAGAGCCACCCAGGAAGCCCAGAAGAAAGGCTGCAACCAGAGGAGATGCTGTGGGGACATGCGTACCTCGGGCTCAGACACGGAGGAAATGTCCCCTTCGTCCTTCTCCACCTGGTCTTTAATGGCATTTGTCCTTCTTACTTCCACGTCCATGTGGTATTGGCCCCCGCCAATCGCCTGAACACAGGAAGTTGCGGTTCACACATATTTTCAAGGCAGAGAGGACAGAGAGCAGTAGATTGAGCTTAAACCTCACGGTTGTGCAAATTCACCATCATGCCTTAACGTAGACATTGTGCGGCTGCGATTCACAAGCCACAATTGGTTCAGATTAAGGTTACTGTAATCATTGCTGATATTCACAATCACATTACTGTTCTTGGTAAACATGCAGTTGATAATTCGCTACACGTTTAACTGCGAGTTAAAGTTCAGCGGAGCTCTGGATAGCCCCATGAAACTATATAGATTGTATAATTGGGTAAAATGTTACTTGGGACAAAATCTTGTTAAAGAACAAACTGATAACGAATGTGTCTGAGAAGCCCACTGAACTCACGTGTCTCTTCACAGAGTAGAACTTGGTGATGGCATACAGATTTGGGTCCTTGCTGAAGTGGTTGAAGTTCTCCAAGGCAAAGTTCGCACATGCTTGCACCTCGGAATCACTAGGGTCCACATCCTGAATCTCCGCTGGTGGAGCTGGACTTGCGGTAGCCATGATAACCGCGGAGAGAAAGGCACACAGCAGCACTGGGAAGCTGGTCATCTTCTGCTGAAATCAGCGTCAGGTGAGCAAAAGGTTGTTATATGACGCAGATACAAATAGAACCAGGCGCTGCCAATGTTTACCTCCCCGGCCCCCGCCTTGATGACGACACAAAAGCTCCCATTTGGGCAAAGCTGGCTTTTATCACCTCTTATGGGTGTGGATGTTTAAAGGCAACTACTTAAAGGTTACAAGGGTAGAACAAGACTCAGTTGAAAGTCAACACAAGGACAAGCCTTGATGGAAGTTTGGAGGAGGGGACAGACACAAACATTATCATTATTCAAAAACAACGTGAAATATATTTTGAACTGCAGCTTTTACCTCAGTCATGCAGACTTACAGAAACCACCCCAATATATCACATGAAACCGGAACACACCTGTTTGATCAGGACTGTGTGTTGCTACACCTGGTTTCACCACCACATCATCTGCAGGAATGTGTCATTGCCAAAACATGGATTTGCCCCAGTCTTATCTGTAGTTAAACCCCTCACACATCATTCTGGGAGTCTCACTCTTAAATATGGCACAAGCAGCATTTAACCTCTAATTGTGTTTTATGTTTCTGCATGTTGATGTACAGCCAATAGATACTGTAGTTTCTCCATACTGCTATTTGCTTATAGCATTTGAAAAAGCTACACATTACTTCCAAGACAGCTATCCATCAATCTGTGCTGGTTTCACTAAACAGCTTTGTTAGAAGGCCTTTGGTCATTTAAGCACATTGCCAGATGGGTAGCATGGTCTTTTATACATGGACACAAGCTGTAACCCATTTTTGTTAAATGTAAATGGTTGACCCGCAACCCTGAGCAGAATAAGCAGTTGGAAGATGGATGATGAGGTCATTGTAACAGAATTTTTCAATTTATATTTACCAACTCTCATCAATGACACCAAATACAAGTCAGTGTGTAAAATGCAAAATTTATTAAAATTTCAATTTCATCTCTTTACAGTTAAGACATCTAAAAGGGTGCTTCCATATTGTAACTCCACATTCTAAATATTAAAAATCTCCATAAATGCTACAATTTAAATAATATGGAGCCTCTTAAATAAAAAAAAAAAAAAAAGCAAACGACAGCTGTTTCAGTTTAAGAAAAGGGTTGTGTTTCAGTCACGATGTAAAAAGCGACAGCACACTCCCGTAGCTTGGCCCGCCGGTTTCCCTTTAAATGGCTCACGTCACAGTTTGCGCCAAAGCGCTCTCTTCCTCCCCGCCGACACCATCACACGCGAAGACGGAACAGACACAGGTTGAAGTTCATCCTTCAAGTATTTCTAGATCGGAAAACAAAAAATCCGCACCATCTTACCACGGACGACCAAAAGACACGCCATCGCGTGCACATGCACTCGGGACCGGCCCACAAAAAACAGGGACCGCGTCGACCCATTTCATACTGACCGTCTTCTACAGTCCCTATGACAAAATAACCAGTTCAAGTTTAACCTTTGTAGTGACCTAAAGGCAAAGGCGAAACAGTATTCTTTAGTCTGTTTATTTAAATTACAACAATTATAATTACAATAAGAATAATTACATCTATTATTTTACCATTACTGTCTTCTCTGACGGGCAACGCAGATTTACAATCATTTCTTTCAAAAATTTACTCCAGAAAGTGTTCATCCTAACGTAGCAAGAGATAAATATCCTGCGAGAGGCCCTTTGTCAGTAAGGTAGGTAATGAAAAACAGCGATTAAATCATTACAAAGAAACAAAAAAGTGCCGGATCAAATGGTTAGTGAGCTTGAGTTTTGGTTACGCAGGAAAATAATAATAATAAAAAAAAAACCCCGCCCGTGCATGACAAATCATCCTCGGGATATGGAGAGACCCTGCACCCCCACCTCGGCTGGGGGCCGACAATCAGGATGCAGACAGACAGCGGTGGCATTTGTAGAGTTTGTGGTCATGCGTACGGATGTGGCTCTGAACGTTACGCTGCCTGAAGAAGGTCTTGCTGCACAGCTGTGGGGAGAAGACAGAAGATAAGTCAGAGGCCAGAAGGTGCGCGGAGATGCGGGCAGACGGGGGTGGCGGCTGCTTACGGGACAGGGCCAGTGCTTGCCCTCGATGTGCCGGATGCGGTGCATGATCAGCACGTCGCAGTTCCTGTAGGTGACCTTGCACTGGAAGCAGGTGTGTGACGTCACAGGGGCGTGGCCACGTGCCTGCCGCAGCTGCTTGAGCCGAGCCCGCCGGATGGAGTCCAGGAGCGCGGATCGCCGGCTCTGCAGGGGGGGCAGCCTGAGAGATTTCTGCGGATGACAGAAGACGGCGAAGTCACCGTCTTAGCTCAGTCTGAGGGCTGTCTGTTTGCCAGGAAGTTATGAATAACGTGAAATAATAAGAACTGTTGGCACGTCGCGCACGCAGACACCATTCACATTTGTACACACCTTTGGTCGTTCGACTCTCCCCTTGGTGCTCGTTGGACCCGGCAGGGACGATCCGCGGAAGCCGTTCAAGGCCGACCCCTCTGGCCCAGAGCGCCTCCGCAAGGACGGAGACATGGCAGCGCCGCTTTCAGCCTGCTTCAGGCTGCGGGCACGTCGGCGCGCGGCACGGGCCTCCCGGAAGGCGCCCCTGGTGCGTCCGGCGATGTCCGCCGTGCTCCGGATGTGCCGCACTGGGCTGCTGCGGTTCACCGGCTGGCTGAGGGAGCCCGTCAAGCAGATGTCCACGCGCTCCTCCTCCTCCTTCTTGATGGTGCCGATGGGCCTGCAGAAGGTGAAGAGGAAGCCGGGATCCAGCAGTTTCACCGGCGGCTTGCTCTGCCGTTTGCCCAGCTGCGGCACGGTGGGAATGCAGACGGGAACGGGGTCGGCGGGCTCATCTTTGATGACCCTCAGCAGGCCGGGCGGGGGCCGCTGGGTGAGCCCGCTGGTGCCGGGGACACTCCTGACATTCACCGCTCTGTCTGTCGGCCTGGCAGCTTTGCGTGGGGCTTCCACATGGGGTGCCACTGCTCTGGATTTCACCTCCTTCCTCTTGTGACTGCGTGCTCTGTCCCGACCTATCCTGGCCTTCGATGGCGCAGGGCAGCTGCCATGCCGGGCGTCCCGGACTGTCCTCCTGGTCACCCGGGTGCTCCGTGGGTCCAGAGGGCAGCTCCTGACCACAGACCTCTTCACCTTCAAGGAGAAGAGGGGCTCCACAGGAAGATGCCCCCTGCGATGGCTACGTGTGGCAGTACTTGGGGGCAAAAGGGGAAGGGCTGTGGGTTCCGGCTTAATCTGCACAAAGGAGCCCAGCTCCGTGCTCCTGGTAGGGGCTTTGATCCTAACAGAACGCCTCAGTTCACTACGCTTTGGCAGGGTGACTGGCCCGTGGGTATTCCCACCAGCGGCCACCAGGGGGCGGTCTATGCTGCTAGGCCTCATGTCCTCCAGGCTAATTGGCTCAGGGGGCTCCATCTTTATCACACGCTGCAGCAGAGTGCCATTCGGCTCGCTCCCTTCCAAGTTTAAGGTGCTCGCCAGGCCCGGGACTCGCGGTTTCCGGCGCGTCGTCAGTGCGTAGCTGTCCACTTTCAGCTTACGCAGCCGCCTTTTCTGCCTCCAGCCGGTGAGCTCCTCAGGGCTGGGCAGCAGCGACTTCCTCTGCAGGCCCAGCACACTCAGAAGCCGGTACTTCTCCAGTGTCCGTGGGCTCTGCACCTCCTCCTCCTGGGGCTCCTGCTTGACTGGGGTGCCCTCCTGGCCGGCTTGCGGGAAACAAAGCCTCTGCTTATACTTCCTGGAGGGGGGGGGAGGCAGGGTGGTGCCGGCGACTCCTCCATCCGGCACTGTGCCGGCCTCCAAGTGAGGTGCCCGCTGTCCTGATGCGGGAGAGGAGCGCAGGATGCGCACAGGAGGCTGGCTAGCAGGGAGACGAAGTGGGGGAGTCTTCCTCTTGTTGGATGGGGATTTGAAGTCCATGAGCTTCAGCCTGCGGGTGGGGGTGCAGGGGAAGCCATTGCCATCTTGGATGATTCTCGGTGTCCGTTCGGCACCCCTGGACCCAGAACCCTGGGGCAATTCCAGGACGTCCAGTGGCCCTCTGCTCCGCGTTACCCGTTTAACGAAAGGTCCCGATTCCTCCGCCGCACACTCCTCAGTCTCTCCGCACTTCCGCTTCCTCTTAGTAAGCACGCCGTCTTTCCGGGAGCCAATGTCATTTGGACTGGCGAAGGCCCCCGGGGGCTTGGGTGAGTCCGGCGTGCAGCCCCCTGTGCTATCGAGAGCTTGCTCTCTCTGGATCGCCCTACACGCCTCCACCACAGGCCACATGCGAAAGTGCCGCGCCATGGTGGAAACCTCCACCAGGTTCTCCAGCTTCAGTGACAGGGTGGAGGTGTAGGAGAACTCAAGCAGGGAGAGGAAGCTCTCCTCGCTGAAACCTAGAAATGAGAGATGAGGCCACAAGGTCAGTGTCTCCCACCCTACACTGACAGCAATGGCCATTCCACAGAAACAACCCTTGAAGAATGTTCCCATTGGAGTTTTATGGGTCTTAGGAAATCCAAAAGAGAGACGGGAGAAGGAGAGCAGCAGAAACAGCACCAACAAAGTGCAACAGTGAACAAAGAAAAATCAAAGTATGCATTTGGACTGGAGAGGACAGCTCAGAGAAGCAGGTTACCTCGAAGCAACAGAGAACAGGAAAAACAATTTTTAATTAAACAGACAGGGTGAACACAGGCTCTGAGGTGACACGGGCAGACCTGTTTCAACTCAAACAAGCAGCCTAAATAATGTGGATAATCCAAACACGGCGCAATTTTAGCACAGATGCTGGAAGATCTATCCGAAGGCCCGTGTGGTTTTTTTTAACAGATCTCACTGAGAGCCACATCCGGAGAGACGCAACTAACGCTGTCCCTGCTGTTGCGTAAAACTGGGAAAAAGAGACTGCGAAGAAACGGCTGCCCTCACCGGTCAGGTCGATGTCGGACTGCGGGCTGGGCGAAGAGGCCATCTCAACAAATACCTCCTGGAAGTACTCACTGACGGCCGCCAGCACGGCCCTGTGCGCAGAGAAGGAGCGGCTGCCTGTACGCAGGGTGATGTCGCAGAAGAGACCTTCCTCCCACTGGCCCTTCAGCTTGCACAGCATGTCACTGGCATGGGTTGTCAGCGTCTTGGAGACCAGCGAGCTGGCGGGCGTCTGTAGAGGAGATGATGTGAGGACTGTGCTGATGTCTGGCCACATGCTGAAGCAGGCAGCTCAGTTCAGTCCAGTCCTGGAGGACTGTGGTTCCTATCTGTACAGACCGAAGTACCTGCATTCTCAGAAAAGCCTTAACATACTGTGACTTAGGCGTCAGCGTGTCATGTTTGTTTCCCCGCTGTGACTCTTACCTCTCGGCCTTCCTGTTCCGTCTGACATTCCCGGCAGCCTGTGACATATTCCCTGATCTGGAAATACATCCCTGAAGAAAAGAGCAGGGAAGCGTTATGCAACAATTTATGAAGCGAGCAGCATAATGGTGCAGTGGGTAGCGCTGTTGCCTCTCACACCTCTGGGAGCAGGGTTCGAGTCTCTGCAATGGCTTTGTGTGTGAAGTTTGCATGTCCTCCCTGTTTTGTAGTGGGGTTTCCTTTGGGTATTCCAGTCCCCCCCCCCAACCGAAAAACATGCTGAGGTTAATTTGAATTCACAAACTGCCCACAGGTGTACATGTGTGAGTGAATGGTGTGTAAGTGTGTCCTGCTATTGGTTGGTGCCCCATCCTGGGTATATTCCCTGCCTTGCTCCATTAGCCTCTGGGATAGTCTCCGGACCCCCCGCAACCCTGACTAGGGTAAGTGGTGTCAGAAAATAAATGGATGTCTAATGTGCAAGAATCAACAGAGAGAACATCCACTTTCTCAAACATGTATTTTCTATTAGATTTCATGTGTTAATCTCATTGCTTAATGCGCCATAAGGACTGAAATTTTCCTTTTGTTAAAATGGTAACCTCTCACTAACTAAAAGCAGATGTACTGTCTTTTGGAGTTCAAAAGAATAATAAAAAAAAATTCCTTTTCCATTGCTTACTGAATATTTTCACAACAGGGAGTGTAGATTACAAGAAATTCACTAAACAGAGTGACTCCCATCCATTGAGCCATTTTAGCAAACTTTTAAACTTACAGTGCTGGGATTTGCGCATTTAATTGTACCTCTGTTTTATACAAAGATTCAATCAGAAATGAAAACCAAACGGCCAGGACCAGGCCCTGAGATAAGCTAGATACAGTCCAAATGGTTTCCCTGGACTGGTCTGAAGCACATGTGGGATCACGGCCGTGGGTCCCGACTGGTTGAAGCCGCGTGGTTCTGAAGCACACTTACTTGGCAACGCAGACATGCAAAGAGGGAGAATAAAGACAGCCATCGCAGGCAAAGCGAAGCGGGGAGGACAGTCCCCTGCGAATTAGGGTACCGTTCGCACGGATGGCGCCAGAGGACCCACCTTCCCACCAGTAATTCTCCGCCACATGTCTATAGGTGTCTTCCAAGGTGTGGTGTTGCTTGCCCGCTCGCTTATGGTGAAAGGTGGCGATTGCTTTCAGTCGCCTGTCCTTGCCCAAGACCTCCCGGTAGTGGATGTATCCTTTCTCCAGCTTTTTGCGGTAAAGCACCCCATCGATCACTTCGAAGTAAGGCGACAGTGTCGCGTCTTTGGACGTGCTCTCCTTGACGGCATCGGCAGCATCGGGACCGCCCGCCGGCTCCCCTTTCGTGACCAGCGCATGTCTGCTGCCCAAATTGTCATCATCCTTAACGTACTTAGTGTTGTGGGTGCAGTCACCGGCCATTTTTCACCGGCTTCCGTGTTTGCCTCCGTCCGTGCCCCCTCCTCTGAACTTCTCCAATGCCCAACCCGGCGAAGCGGTGCCGTCAGATCAGGTCAAACTGTCGCACTAGCAGGTGAAACTTCTCATTTAGGGGTTACACATTTACCTCTAAAACGTTAGCTGTCCACAGCAGTACATCAGTTTAATTATTCGACTGCACGTGAGGGTAATCCATTAAAATGTCACTCAGATGCCGATTTTTTAAAAACAAACCGGTTCGACATTCGAAATAGGACCATTTAAAGTTTCATAAACATTCACCGTGTATTACTAATATCTCAGTCATGGTTCGCCACACACAAACGACATCGTGTCCAATCCGTCCTTATCAGGACCCAAAGATGTCCATGGTACCCAAGCTGCACACCCAAAGTCCGCGGTTCCGACGTCCAAACGGAAAACCTCCTTCAGCTCCTTCTCCCGTAAACGTCATTTTCTCCTGGCTTAATCCATATATCCTGAAGCTAAATCAGCATAATTAGAAATGAGATCAAAAATGCACGTGAAAAAAGTTCTTCTAAAATGCAACTTGAGACCGTGTGTCCTACACACGATGGGAACTGTACCTCACACAGTGTTACTACAATGAACGATGCATATCTCTATAACACTGTACAGAGTGTACGTACTAGCTGGAAACCTACACAGAAAACTGTATCACATACTGTCCTACATGGAAACCTACGAAGAAATACATATCACACTCTCTACTAGCTGGAAACTTGCAAACACAAATGTACCACACGCTGCTACGTGGATACTGTACCCGAGACCTCGCTACCTGGAAACCCACGGAGGGACTGTATTACTAAAAGCCTGCTATCTGACTCATTAATATTGTGTCATACTATTTCTGACAAACGACATCACAGGAGTACTATCCAACCAGTCCCCCGGAGCAGCAAATTGCCTGTACCTAAAAAAGAAATTAAAAATGAAAAAGAGAAGTTAGGTAGCTGGCTACCTGTGCCTCCCACCCAGTAACTTGCGCTAGGATTTCTTACTGGCTGGAGGCTAAGCTACGTGATCTAGCTAGCTGCTCATCCACCGACCATAGTATCGAGTTAACAACTGAAAACGTGAGGCGAGGCGTTCTCTCCTCGCGCCGCAAAACGAGTACTACCGATAATTCCAACTCAAAACATCACAATTTTACAGCCCCCGTCACAAACTATCCTTTCAGATACTACTTCGACCCTTTTCGTGAAAAGTCAGATGACCAAATAATCCAGTTCTTTAACTCGTAACCTTCTGCTGGTTGCCACATGACAACCTAACCCATTCACACATCCATGGCGTCCTACCCTCACTAAATGGCTATTAGCAGAATTGGTGCATCGTCTCTGTCCCGGGAAATATGATTGGCTGCTGTTCCTGTACGTCAAGTCGTGTGGTTCCCGCCCACTCTTTTTTCTCGATGTCAAGGTAGGTTGCTGACATCAGCGTTGTCTTCTGTAGTGTGCGCTGAGTAGTTGATTGTTGTGAAACAACAGAGAAAAACGTAGGGACCATCTGGAATATCCTTAGTAAAAAGACTGGCCTTTAATTCATTTTAGATACAAACGAGTGAATAATTTTAATTTCTTAATAATTTGAATTATATCAAGAATATCATCCACGCTTTTATAGCAATTAATTGTAAACAAGCAAATAAAATGTGTTCGGCAGCAGCGAATAAGTTACTAACATTGCGAATTGTTTTAAATAATTTCAAAGGGATTAGTGTCAATGACTTAGCCAGTGGACATTTCCAGTAAAATCCTTTAGAATTCTAAGGCTTTGGAACTGCTGAAATGATTTGTTGGTCCAGGTTGCTAACAATACCATCTTGTCATCCTGTATCTACTGGAATATAACGTGAATCCAGAGTTTACACCAGCCTATTTTGCGATTTTGGTATGTTTTGTCATAAATCTCTAAGTAAGGAACTGACAATGGCTAGCGCTATTGCCTCATTCCGCTAGAGGGGAGGGGTCAAATCTTACCTCTGCTTTGTATGTGTGGAGTGTGGATGTACTATATCACATGGGCTTCCTCCCATCATCCACAATATACTGTTAGGTTTACTGGTGTTTCTAAACTTCGCACATGTAGGTATACTGGTATCCTATCCAATGTGAGCCGCAGTCTTTAACTGTATGCTGCCTGGGATCGAGGCTGGACAGGTGGGTAATTCTTGTATTCTGCATATCTGGACAAACCAGAATAATTATCTCTTCCCAGCAGAAAATGCTGTAGAACATTTTTTTTCCCCATTATCACAGATTTTTGGACAAAAATGACATCATAACTCATGCGGACTCGTTTAGGAAAAGTGGCTTTACTAAACACATTTGTAGCAGTGGACGTAGAGTAAAACCAGCAGGTCAAGTCTACGGGTTATGACAAGAATCCATCAGTTAATATTTATACAGTACAGAGGTTGTGGAAAACTCTCAGGTAAACTCACAGGATTTGCTTAGTTCAGGGTAACCTAACATTTGCATAGTACAGTTGTTGAATTTTGCCACAAAATGGAAAATGAGTTAAATTAAAAACAAATCACACAATAAGATACAGGAAGAGCTGCCACGTTCCAGCCCAGGAGTTCTGTCTAAAGAAATCATTTGGGTTCAGGGCCCTAAAAATCCATGCCAGCAGCAGCCCCTGCTTTAATTTCATGAAATTGGTTTAATTTTCTTCTCTGAGGCACCTCAAGTAAACCTGTCCAAAAGTAAGTCGTGGGCAAAGATTTAACACATTTCAGTAGGCGATCAGCAAGATCCTGTTTGATATTATCAATGTGACAAGCAGATACATTTACTGCAACTGTTACAGATGTAACGATTCCTTGTCAATCTGTCACATTCTGAGGCTGCAGGTCTGATCAACGTCGAGGCATATGGATTGAAATGGGCAAGGCCCGTTACATCCAAAGCAGTTTAATTTTTAAATCTTTTAACATGGATACTATAGAGCTGCATATTCCAGAAAAGAAAACTGCATAAACAAAAATGGGGAGAATACACACAGGAAGAGGTAAAAAGGAGCTCAGACTCAGCTTTCAGTGCTGGGGGTGTTGTGAAAAGAAAAGCAATTTTTTTTTAACCACACTCCTCATACTACGGACAGCAATCACATACCAGGCACAAAACCCTGGAGGTAAAAGCTAAATATGAAAAACACAAAAGACTGAAGATTCCCTTTACATGTTGTCTTTAACATGGCCATGTATAGCTGCAGTGTTCAACAGATACCAGTGTGAACAAAGGGAAGGAGTACTGAATAAGCAATGTTGCCCTTCCTTCAAATGGATGGATGGATGAATGATGCAGCATCGATGACGGGATAGTTCAGAAAAAAGTCCCCTCTCTCCCCCCACACTTAATTTTACGTTTTTCTCGTTTGTTCTGTAGATGCTGGGATGCACAGGCAAGTTTTGCTTGCCTTGTGTTCACCTTTCCCAGAATTCCATGTTAAAGATGAGGCAAGTTGGGGCAGATGCCCGTCTGGAGTAACAAGCGCTACGGAGCCTGTAGCTAAGTAGCAACACAGCGGAGCAGGAGGCCACCAAAGAACCAGGGGAACTGTGGGATCTACCCAAGCTGCAAAGCTCAGTGGAACGACTGATTCCTTGAAGATTTATGCCTATGTGCATGTACACAAAGACAAACACTTCCAAAACTGGCTTCCAAAACACTTCCAAACATGGCTCTAAACACACACTAGCGATGCATGTTAAAAACACACACAAGTGCTCAGTCCCTCAGACTCCCATGATTCTTTGCAAACGGTGGGGTAGATGACATCACTGACACAGACATGTGTAGGTGAGTTAAGGTGATGGATGGGAAAAGCAGGAAGATCCAAAGAGGGTGACAGTCTGTACAAATTGCTGAAGATTCAAAAGGCTCCTACTGGGTTTGGGAGCTACCTGTATCCAAACCCATGGCCCCAGTGGGCCCCGGCCCATCTGTCTTGGTTCTCTTGGCTTCAGGGGGCTGGCATACTGGATCATTTGGAGGAGATGGCCTCTCTGGAATAGCACAAAACAGCACAAGATGCAATCAGTGGTGGTGGGCTCCAGCAGAGACCTCAGCCTCTCACATAGGGATCCAGAAATTCAGTTCTGGACCTGAAAGAAGCTGACTGCATCACCACCTCAAGTGAGCGAGCTCCGTTATCCAGAGCACACACAACCAGCTCTTCTGTCTCACACTACTTTTTCTGTTTACAAAATAAAATGTTAAGGTTTCATTAATTACTGGAAAAAAAAACAGCACTTCCACAGAGTGGAGGCTTGCAGGCTTTTCAAGAAATGGGTGAGAAGCACCTTCTGCCCTGAAGGAGTGAGAACTGACCGTGCTTGGCCTTCTCCATGGAGGAGGGTGCGGCAAAGGTTTGGGGCGAGGCAGGAGATCTTGTGGAAATAGGAGTCAGAGTAATCCGCCTGCGTGTTGGGGGGGAGAAGAAACAGGAAGAACGTGACAACAGCAAAAGATACACCATTTTAAACACTTTCTGGGGGGAAAAGAATGTCTACCAGTTTCTGGACCTGGATTTTGGCGAGGGATTACAGGTTTCATGCGCAATTTTAATCATTCCCACAAGTCCAGTACTGAATGTAATGCAGGGAATTCACACAAGACATATGAATTAATCAGCATAAATGAATGAATCAAATCAATACATCAATCTGAGCCTCCTGTCAGCCTAGTAACATGGGAAGTACAGGTAGAATGGACCACTGAAGCACAAATCTGTCCTCTGAAGAATAAAAAAAAAAAAAGAGAGAGCACTGCATCCAGAAAGATGAAATAACAGTGGTGTAGAAGATCCTCACAACGTATAAAGGAGGTGAAGCAGTGCAAAGATTAAGTTTCAGGCAAGTTGCCTTAAAATATATCCATGGCTAGAAATAAAGGAGGAATGAGTTGTTCAGGTTACAATATATACGGTACTCGATGTTACAACACATCAACATTATTTCAGCAGGTTGTGTTTCATATACAGTAGCACTGAACAACCAGGCAGAATCAGCAAAGGATGCTATGGCTAAGGCAAAAACCTAAGGTCCATCAGAAATGCATCAAAGCTGTTACAAGCACCCTTAAGGATGACCTTAACAAGGCTGTCCTAAGTAGTCTACTGTACTCCTTAATACTGGAGTCAGACATAAGAGTCAAACAAATCTTCACATTTGTGGGGTACATGGCAATCTAAAAACTCCTCAGGAACTGAAATCATGGACGGAAATGCAGATGGTGCTGAAGTTGTGTCGTCGTCGTCAAGGAGCAGTTGAATGAGCAGGAATGCACTGCTCAGCTCATCGTGGCTCCTTGTGACGCAGCCAGTTCAGTGGAGACAAACAGTTTTTGGATGATTAGAGCGCTTTTGTGTGAGAAGCTTCATGAATTGCAGAAGCAACTGGATGAGCTTGAACTGAACTTTACTTAGGCCCACAGAGTGGGGTGGTCATCGAAGTACAGTGCAGCGTCAACTGTGTGTTGATCACTGAAAGCTCAGAGACTGTGGACTGTGACAAAGCCAAGGGCTAGGTGACTTGTCAGTTCAACTTTGTGACCCTCTGTCATGGGATGATGGATGCAAGTACAGTATGCAAGTAGTCCTCCTCTCAAGGCATTAAACAGTTCAATTCATGGTTCAAGGTACCAAAGTAGAAGAGATGAACCAAAGATCGTCCATTCAAATCCCGCAGACCAGAAATTCTTCGAGTACCACATTCTTAAAACAGCCTTTAATGATGTGCATTTGTTAGGTCCTAGATTGAAGAAATCGCCAGAAGCAACAATGGATCTTTCATGGTTCAATGTTTTGGAACCAAAAGAGAACCATGGAGTTGGAGTTCAGGATACTTAAGTGGGCCATGGTATCCAACCGCTTCATTATCCTACTAAGAGTTTGTAGGGAGTTGGCTGAATGAACATAGAAATGGGAAAACTGCTAGTGATACAAGCCTCATGGAGGTCATGTGAAAAGAACACCAGACAGGATTAACCTGATGCGCATTTCAGAGCTTGAGCCTTCAAGACCAGTTTAACACAAACTGAGCTACTGTCAAGTAGAAAGAGACGAAAAGATAGAGATGGATGATGGGGAAGGACTGAGAATGGAGTGGGCTTGTATTTCTTCTAATGCTGACTGATAAATCATATTTTTAATCAGCGTGATATGAACATGCGCAACACACATTTCAAGACTGCCTGAATCGCGATAAGAAAAATCAATATATTTACACCTCTTGTGCATCCACACTCCGCATGTGAACATTGAACCTATCAGGTGGAGGCGTCATGCGAAATCTCCTCCATCGTACAAATACCTTCCTCCTGTGACCATGTCGGCCAGCTGTCTGCATGTTGACACAATCGTGATGATGCAATCATGAGCTTCAAGTTACCCTATAAGTTTCCAGTTCAGCCTTACTGCGGCAGCAAGCATTTACATCAATAAAATATGTTCACGAATATTGTTTAAAAAGGTGTGTTTTTAAGTATTATAAAAAATAATTTACATTTAGATTGATAAGCGACGTTTTATTGTGGATTAACCAACATGTTTTGTTAGATTACTGATGTATATTTAGGTCAATGGTGCTACGTTTTAATCGACTGTAACTGTATATTTAGCTTGATAAAAATTGTTTCACTGACATGTTTATTAATAATGTATATTTAGCTCCATACCAATATTATTGATTACCATATATATAAAATACATTCACAAAGGCTTTAATAAATGGTGTGTTTACCATTATAAAAAAATTGTTTACATTTAGCTTGATAGTATTACCGGCGTTTTATTAATATATATTCAGCTCGATAGCTAAGCCCCTTAATGATTATAATGGAAGACATTTGTTTTTCTAAATTTATAGATCAAGAGATGATGTTTAGAACAAAATATTTTAAAAGGAGCTGGGGAAATTAATGTCTTATAATTATTAATTCTTATTTACATTAATGTTCTGTTTAATTGGTTGGGTATTCATGTGCAATTTGTTCAATATAAGCATGTTCGAAGTATTTATTTAATCCTTTTTTCTATGGACATAGGTTAATAAATATTTGGGGTCTAAGTCAGCAGAAAGACATTGGAACTGAACTACAAATATGCACACTTCTATATTTATCGCAAGTCATATCGTCATTGCAATATTGAACCGTTATCGAACATTGCAGATTCTCCTCATATCGTGCAAACATTATTTTCTACGCAAATGCAAATTTTTGACATGTAATGAGTAACATTTCTCATGAAAGCCACTCTCTTTCTCCTTTAAGAAATAAATTTCAGACAATGAGCTGAGAAACAGTTCAGCTTAATTCTTAAGTCTAAGAAGTGTTTATGAGAGCAGCAGCGGTAGTAACCAAATATCTGTCCAGCGAAGAGCACAGTGACGGCAAAGCAACACGTCGTTACAGATGTCTTACCTGGGGGTGGGTGCTCCCTGCGGGGTGCTGGGGGCTTTGGGGGTGGTGGGTTTGCTCCAGCCCTCCAGTGTGTTCAGTGTGATTCTGCGGGGCTGTGGCTTGGTCTTCCCACATGGAGGGTTTCTCCCTTCCTCATTGGCCCTAGAGCTCAAGGGGGTGGAGCCTGGGTCCGACCCCAACAGGGAAGCAGGGGAGCTGCCTTCGGACATAGTCATGCGGGGCACAGGGGACGCCGTCCTCGCCGCGGATATCTTCTTGCCCTTCTTCTCAGGGACAGAGCCTGGAGTACAGAGCTCAAGCTGCGGACGTTCCTTCAGTGGCATGCCCAGCTCCCCCGGGGAGAATGTGATAAAGGAGCAGTACCCATCTGTAGAGGAGATGGCCAAGATGGAGCCATCCCTGGACCTGGAGAACAAGCGAAAGAGAGACGTGAGGGAGATACTCAGAGAGGAGGCACAAAAGGGGAGAGAAAACCCAGAGGGGAAAACGGGACAAAAGGAATGAGAGAGCAGCAAATATTTTGAACCATGGTGCTATTTCTAAAAAGTATTTCAGACAGCAGCCTCTCAGGTGAACATAGACACATGAACGCGTACGTTTCCTCCCAAAAGCCTGACAGCTGCTGCTCAAACGCACCAGGTGAGGTCACTGAGCGTGTGGTAGTGGATGTTGGAGACGTAGCCAAAGGGCAGCCGGTGCTGGGTGTCGTACAGCAGGACCGAGTCCTCAGAGGCCACGGCGAACACCAGGCGGTAGGGTAGCGCGAAAGTGCTGGGTGGGGCCTGAGCAGAATCATCTGCAGGATTGGAAGCAAGAGCACAGTCAACACACCACCTTCTACAGTGGAACCACAGGCATATGGCGGACTGGTGGAGAGCTTTAGCCAGATATAGTCATGTCTGGGAGAGAAAGACTCCTTCAGATTTCCTCACTCAGAAAACAGCACAAATGTACAGCAGTAAATATACACATGTGCCAAAAGCTGGTCCAGTCTGAGTCCTACCTTCTCCCTTTCTGGATCTCAGCTCAAAATAAACGGGGCAGCAGCGGACAGCTAAGGTGGCCTTGGAAGGGCAGGGCAGGTGTGCGATGGGCCTGGGGGTGGGGGGGGCGGACACAGCATGGGTCATATTGGCACTACAAGTTATTCAGTCAGCCGGGATGGGGGGCACTCAAACTTTTCTCGCACACGTACCTTTTGAAGCTCTTCCGAGAAAAGACGTATGTGGTGTTGGTGACATTTTCACCAGCCTCCACGCAGCCAGCTGCATTATGGGAAGTGACATGACATTTCCTGTTTAGTCATGGGCACCCTCAATTACTATACAGGTACTAAGATCATCAGTATGTAACATTAAAGTGATGTAACCATAGCAGTGTATGTGTGACAGTTATCAGGGACATAAATGCAATGGGAATATCAGAGTATGCCAATGCCCCTCCAAACATTACAGATGTGCGGCACCTGGAGCAAGCAGGAAGGAGCCATCGGGGGTGAAGGTGAGCCGGCGGAAAAACGACCGCATGCTGTCGTCATGAAACATTCGGTAGTTCTTCACCTGTGAATGAGAAGCTGAGCGTTTGAACATCAGAGGCACTCCTAGTAAAGGGGCAACATTTGAATAACATTAAACATGAGCCTTACAAATGCCCTTCTGCCATAATCGACGAACTAGCCAACATACTGCTGAATGACAGAGGAAAAGTCTAAAACTTTTCAGACTGATGAAAGACCCCTTCAGGTCAAACACTGCTCCACGATCACCATCCTGCAGAAGATGACAGCAGAATGACAGCTGTCCCTCCACACTAACCTCTCCTTCAGCAGATCCTCCGGAGCACATCCTGCTGGTGTTACAGGTCTTCTTCCTGGTCTGAATGCTGTACACCCGCAACACCCTGAAAGCCACATGCACAGAGGTCAGAGCAGCACTGGGGAGGACAGACGCCCATCATAGAGGGATACGCCCACCTACCTGTCACAGCTGAGGGTGGCGATGTATTTTCCCAAGGGGTCCCAGGCCACTCCCTGTACGTAGCTCTTGTGATCATTGAAAATGTACATCTTCTGACCTGGATGTAGAGTACAGATGTGTCCGTAAATCAAATGCCACTTAATGCCCTGGCAGCCAAGAGCTGGGGTCTACGGCATACGGCCGAGTAGCCTACCCTTCATCACATCCCACATGATGGCAGTATTGTCCACGGAGCCCGACACCAGGAAGTTACCATCGACGGCCCAGGAGATGTCATACACGTCCTCAATGTGACCCCTGAGAGTGAGAAATTATTTGATGTCCCACAATACCAGGTGTGGGGGAGAAGGTAGCCCCCCCATTCCTAAAAAGGCCCCACATCCATACTGAAAATCCAGAGTGAACACACTGGGGCAAGCAGCTGCTGCTGTAGCCTCAGTCCCGTCTCCCTGATCTCTAATCCCCTCTTGGTTAATCGCTGTGGGCCAGTCGCATCCCCCAACCGCAAACCTCCACCTTTCTCACCGGAGCGTCTTCACCACAGTCCAGCTCTCCTTGTTCAGTCGGGCATCTTCATCCTCCTGGAAGGTGGTCGGCTCCGGCTCCTTGCTGTCGTTCAACTTCCAGAGCAAGATGGCTGCATCTGGGGAGACACAGGGGGAGGATTTATGCAGAGCACCCGCTGCTGGCACTACGAGTGTAAATTAGCAGATCAAGGCTCCATACTCGGAGACTCAAGAGTTCTTTATTGTCGAAACACCCACATACAAGTACACAGTGCGCTGAAACACCCCCGAGTTTCCCTTGGACCCCTTTTGGTGCTGCATATTAATACAAATACAATGGACATTAATGCTGATCTCAGGATAGGTATTTAAAAAAAAAAAAACAAACAAAAAAAACATTAATTTCACTTATCCACTGGCTCCTGGATCCCAAGCCTTGGCTTTTTGAAACAACGAATGACCTACCATCACCACCCGACGCCAGCAGCTCAGAGCAGGGGGAGAATCGCACTACATTGACCGCCTTGGTGTGTCTGGCCAGGTTGGAAAGAAACTCCACAACCGTCTTCCCGTCCGAACCGGTCTCCACTTTCCACATCTGAAATTGCAAGGATCAACATCACGTCCTATAGCAGGGGTGTCAAACTCCAGTCCTGGGGGGCCGGAGCCCTGTGTAGCTTAGTTCTTTCCCTGTTCCCCTATAAATGATTCAACTCAAGAGCTGTGTGGTAATTAGCACAAGGAGGTGTGTTAAATGAGGGGAAACCCAAAAATGCGTAGGGCTCCGGCCCTCCAAGACTGGAGTTTGACACCCCTGCCCTATAGGAATGAGAACAGACCAACGCTCCTCACAAAAATCAGCTTGAAACACTCACCCTCACTGTGCTGTCCACTCCTGCAGTGGCCAGCCGATGGATTCTGCCTTCAGCCCACTGCTGGAAGTCCATGCTGTACACAGGCTCTTTGTTGTGCCATGCAATCTCACAGGTGGTGACCTTCATGATGCTGCAGCTATGACATAAAGCCACACATGCTACAGGATAGTATACAACAGTCACACCAGCTGGTATTTCTTCAGCCTTAACGTTAAGATAGAAACTGGGCATGAAAAACGAGACTTCTTCGTGAACTAGGTTAGAAATGACCGTGTTTTAAGACAAACATGACCCAATAATTCACTGATAAAAAAAATAACTCGTAACGCAGAGAAAAGTCAATGCAACCATGATAAATTAGAGTGCCCATAGTTTATGGGGTACACAGCTAATGAAACCAGCGGTGAATTACTACCATTTTAGGAAGCGCGTAACTTTACTGCTAACCTGAGTTTTGTTTCTCTTGTTTATTACAAAACAGTCGGCAAACTCACGCCTCTATACGCCGGTTATAGGAAGACTTGAATATGTCCCGCAGTCGGAATGAGAGCGCTGCGTTATCGCGTTTTTTCTGATATTTCCACGGCTCCCGGTTTCTTGTTCCCCGCTTTGTCCCGGCGCCGCTCGGCCGATTCGCAAGGTTTCCCGCGCTAGTTTTCGGCTGGAAGCCCCTCCTACTTCGACAACTCCGACCGCTTCCGGTCGCGAGACAGTCGACGTTTCCGCTATCATACGCGTTTCCTGTTAACTGGTTACGGTTTTCTCAGTAGGATCACAGTGGTGTGTGCAGTTGCTTAGGGTGTTTCAGCGTTTCTTAAACCAGGGTCTCTCTATCTGTAATGCGTAATTGCGTAAGTAACTAAAAACCGGCTATGGAATCCCCCTGTAACATTTTTGCCCCGACATTTTAAGTGCCTTGTAAGATCACTGTTCCCTTCTACCCAGATCCAACTAGCGTCTTTACAGGGCTGCCAGCTCTCACGCACCTGGCGTGACATTCATGCTTTCAGACTCTCAAGCAAGAAATCTTACTGCAAATCTAAATTATTCCATCATTAACCTAAAATTTGCAACATCAAAAGCGTTGGGATAAGTTTGCAAACCCAACAGACTACTTATTGGGTGATAAAACTGTTACATGTAAATGCGTGTGTAGCATTGCCTCAAATGGAAAATCTCACGCCAGCCAGCTGACCAATGTTAGCAACCCTGTCTTTATCCTGATTTTGCAAGCTTGGTTACCTAACATCGGTTGTGATTCCTTTTCCTGCGTCCCACCCATAACTGCGTAACTGAGAGGTTCAGGGTTTTTAGGGAAGCTTCTAGTGTCACACTCACACGATAGACAGGCAACATTTTAAGGAATTCCCACATTTATTAACACATGTATGAACACAAAGCTGAATGTGTTAAATTAACTCCCTTGAAGTTCAATGAGTAAAAATTATCGTTTTAACTGTTTGTTTGAGCAGATATGGCAATGTGATCTACAAAAGCAAATGAACTCAACTGTGCAAATAAATTACTGTAGGCATTCTTTGAGACCATTGTGTGGGGGTCAAATTTCCTTGGCATTCACTTCCATTTGGCTTTAATGGTAGGGGATGCAATCATATTTATCTGCAGAATATTTGTCCAGTCAAGTTAGATGACAATTTTTTACAAGCTGCATCTGCACAACTAAAAATGCAGTGGAAGAAGAAACCAGTTTTGGAGAGAAGTGTTCCATAAGCCCCAGCTGTCCGTATGTCCGTTACAATCTTCAAAAAAAGTCACTTTTCTCACAAAATTGGTACGGTACCTTTGGACCATGTCTATTGCTACGAATACACTTCAGCTACTTTGGATACATCCCAAGCTGTGAGATGGTTCCTCCTTTTGTGCTTTGCGGAAGACCTTAAACATTAAAACAGAAATCCAGTTGAAACATGGTTTTAAGATAAACAGAAAGGCTTTCATCCATCGATTAATCTTTTAACTGCTTATCCCGGTCACACTCACAAGGGAGAAGCTGTCATTTGACACTAAATCCTAATGAACCTCTACAATGGAAACGACACACGGCAGTAGCGCGACTCCTTTTTAAAAATACCACTGGAGACAGTTGCCAGTGTACATCAAAGAATAATGCTTTTTAAGGTAATTTTCAGAGAAGCAGGTACAGAATATCTCAATGGATTCCAAGGATTCTGAAATTTTAACTCCATTTTTCTTATGGGAATGCATTTCAAAATAGTTACAAATTCTGATGTGCAGTTTTGTTTTTTGTATGTGCTAAATCACAATGTAACACTGGAGAGCAAAACAGTTGACTTGTGGCAGTTGTCCCATTGGAAGACATGTATAAAAATGGCCTGTGAGCTTCAGCATGCTGTCACCCTATGGCTTCTGTCCGCTCATTGCGTTTTCAAGTACCATAACCATTGATGATCTCCAGCGAGCTAGTCTTCAGTGGTTTAGAATCCAGTGATTTGTAGATCTAACTTCTCACAACCTTAGACGAATGATTTGCTTAGTAAGTGAAGCCTTTTGGAGTTAAAAAAAAAAAGAAAGAAACAAACTGTTTCAACTGTCTATAGAAAAGTGATGAAGATCCCTATACACTGTAAAAATGCTTTAAAGCAAGCATTGGGAAAAGAAACAAAAACATTTGTCAGGAATTAAATCAACCCCATTAAAGTTAAAAGGGTCATTATCTAGAGACATTGTACTTTTTTCAGTGCAAAAGATTTTCTTTTTTAAATAATAGATTGATATGAAAAAATAGAAAAAATACATAATGTACAAAGATTCAGAGATACATTCAATAAAGTCTGTTTCTGAGTTGTAAAAAATAAAGTGAGACAGGCAGATATGGAGGTAGAAAGAGAGAGGCCAGCAGGGGGTGTCCAGCATCTCTTTGTAATTGTCCCACTGGCCCCCACTGCATATCTATGTGTCCCCTGCCCCCCCGACTTCCTCCAAGACCTGTGCCAGGATCTCGTCGATGACCTCGCAGTCATAGTTGACCTGCTCCAGCTCCAGTGCGGGAATGAAAGTCACCAGCAAGCGACCCACACTCCGGCGCAGTTCATTCAGCTTCCTGTAGGGGGCAGAGAGGTAGAGCTGTGTGTTTGACAGATCAACGTGAGCACCAATCCCAAATCAGCCTGCCTGAATGTTACTTACTGACTGTCGGAGGCTACAGCTCGCAGTGCTATGTTAATGGTGATGTAAGTTTGTACCTTTGAGCCTCGTCTGTGGGCACTTGTGTGCCTGTGGGGCTGGGGGTTGTCGTGCCGTTTTGTTCTGCATCAGCAGCAGAGTCCTCCGTTGCATTCTGGGCCTCTTCTCCAGGGATGGGGCTCCCTGTCTCTCCATTTGTTCTCAGCTGCTCCAGCTCTCTGTTCAACTCTTCACACTGACAGGATAAAAAGGAGATAGAAATGGGTGACTGTGCATGTGTGTGGTGAAGATGTGCTCTTCTGTTTAGGAGACACACACACACACACCTTGGCTCTGAGCTGCGTCATTTCATTGTTGCTCTGGTCCAGGTCTCGCAGGAGTGAATCTACTTGCAGAGCAACTTCATCATCCTCCTCTGCCTGACGGGACATCTTTACCTCCTGCTCCGGCTTCTCCTCCTGCCCCTGACAGGAGACCTGCTGGCAGGGAGTCCGCAGCTCCTGATCCTGCTCCTCCTTCTCTCCCTTCCACTCGGTCTGAACCTCCTGTTCACAAAGCTCCTTCTTGACAAGGCTCTGCCTCAGCTCCATTATCTGGGCCTCCAGGTCCTCTGTCTTGCAGGTGAGCTGGTGCACCTCTTCCTTGTAGGTATCCCTCTCTTGGGCGGTGGTCTGCATCAGCTCCAGCAGCTGATCCTGCTGCTGCTGCGCATCCTGCAGGAGCATGTCCATGGTCTGCTTCGCTCCCATTGCCTCCTTTTCGGCCACTGCCTCTGGTGCCTCAGATGTCACCATTGCCTCTCCTTCCGGGTTCTCTGAGTGGAGCTGCCCGTGTTCCTCACCCACATCTTCCTCCCTGTCCGCCTGCTCCTCCTCCTTCCCTGCCGTCATCTCCATCTCAGCATCTGCTGGCTCCCCCTCTTGCATCTGCTCGGTGTCTGCGGACTTCTCCTTCTCCGTCTCCTCGCCCGTCTCTGCCTTCACGGTGGGCTTGGGGTCTGTCTGGGTGGTGGCGGAGACGTGATTCTGGGAGGTCTGCGGAGAGGAGGCCTCATGGAGCGTTGCGGTGGTGTTGCTCTCTGAAGCCGCTTCGACGGCGGCGTCATCGCTGCACTCCAGGTGCATGCCTGTGGTCTCCTCGCTGACACGCCGCTCGGTCTTCACCTTGGCAAGGTCGAAGGTCGGCGCCGTGGGTTTTGGCGTGCTGCCAGTCTCGACAATCACCACGTCGTCGTCGTCGTCGCTGGCGATGACGACTGGTGAAGACCGGCCCGCCTCCGTGGCTTCCTCTGTCTCTGCTGCCGTGCTGTCATGGAATCCATTGCTCCTTGCCCTTTTTCTCTCCAGACTATCAGGGTTCATCGAAATTGTTCTCTTCATCCTGCACAAATGAGACACACTCAGTTTGGATTGCTTCTCAGCCCAAAGCTAGTAAAAAGCTAGGATAAGACGTCCGCTCTACCTCGCAGGCGTGGACAGCGAGCACACGTTGGAGATGATGGGCATGTCACTTGCGGCGGAACGGCAACCTGCAGGGCAGCAATGAGACGGATGACACGGACCCCCCGGTGGAATGCTCACATGACCACACCGATTGACACGGACAGGAGACAACAGGGAGCTGCATTCACCGGTACGTGACAGGGAGGCCTGGCCTGGAGCGGGACCTCCTCGGACTCCACTGCTGACTGAAGGTGTGACCAGTGAGGATGACGTCGACACCACGGGCTGGAAGTTCTGCGGAGGAAGAGTGAAGCGTGAACTGGAATCATGATGCGCGTTTTAACTTAAACCAACCCAAGAGGAGGCTTAATACTGGTAACGGATATTAACACACAACCATAGCCTTAAAGGTGCCATAAAGGGAAAATCCGATTTTACCTCAGAATAGCTGAATAAGGAGAGTTCAGCACATACGTTGTGCGAAGGCTGAAGTAGGAGTATAACAGTTACAAGTGACTAGAACGAGTACACTCTAAAGTAATGATTAAAAAGTACAGTAAATACACAAACCAGTTACAAAGTTGTTGATCATTATCAAATATGTACTGTACATAGTTGTATGTGGAATACATGACTGGCAGCACGGCAGGTTTGTTACACCTGCATCACCACGGACACACGAGTAATGTGTTGTGCTATGATGTCACTAGGCGATAGGAATTTTTCAGCTCTATTATAATCTTATGGGACCACCATCGTAAATGAGGTCCGTCGTTGACCGTAATGTGGCACATGACCGTGGAAATGTTAGTTCCGTGTGAGCCATCGCAGTGTCTCACTGTAAACAGGTCAATCAGAATAGAGCTCATCAACAATTAATGAGCCCAGCGAAAAAAAGGAAAATGGCCAGTTTCATTCTATGGCCAAACAACAGCCTTGTAAATGGACCTGTAAAACCACTTTTGGGCATTTTTTGACCAAACCAAGTTCACACACCTATGTAGACACCAGAGAACAATTTAAAATACTGGAAAGATGCATTCTCTGGCACCTTTAAAAAGTACAGAGATTAAAGAGTGTTAAAAAAAAAAGACTAGTGTTTATCCATTGTCCAAACCAGCTGTTCATTGGGATTTAAAGTCTGACGCCGTCTGCAGTACATGCTCTAGTCTGCCCCCTACCCACCGACTGCTTCAACTGCCGCTTGAGATCCTCATGTTGCCTCCTGAGGGCTTCGTTCTGCTGAGCCAGGGCTGCGATGCGCTGCATGTCCGCGGCCTTCTTCGCCTGCTCCATCTGCAAACACCCACACGTCTTTGTAACTCGGAGCTCTGCACCAGCATCCTGGCTCGCTGATCACAAGAACTCGTGGCCATAGGTGGAAATTAGCGGGAGAACATTTCAAACTGGATTTAAGGAAGCACTTCTTTACACAGCGTGTAGTCAGAGTATGGAATAGTCTTCCTGATAACGTAGTGCAAGCTGAATCCTTGGGTTCCTTTAAATCAGAGCTAGATAAGATTTTAACAACTCTGAGCTATTAGTTAAGTTCTCCCCAAGCGAGCTCCATGGGCCGAATGGCCTCCTCTTGTTTGTATAGTTCTTATGTTCTATGTTCTTATCACCATTTCCACAGCTCACCTGTAATCTGTTCTTCTCCTGTTGCATCCTTTGGAACCGTTCCCTAGGAAACACAGAGAGCCCTTTAAAATGCATCTCACTCCCAGCATATGGACAGTCAAGACACATCAGAGGGAGAATCTCACTGCTGCTTGTAGGTCTTCTGGTAGGAAGGCTGGTCGTCATCTGAGTCTTCTGGTTCCTCATCCATATGGCAGCTCCTGAAAAAGAACATCCTTCACTGCTCATGCGCGTGTAAGAACATGCATGTCCATGCACACACCGACGTGAACCATCACCTGTACTGGGGGTCAGGGTTCATGTGGCAGAACCACTTCTCAGGGAGCAGAGCGCAGTCGATACCATCTGGGAGCTTCCGCCACTTCAGACAGTTGTCACACTGCACCCAGTTCTGATCCGGACGCTTCCTGGAGACACAGGATACAGGGTTAGTGTCTCATCTGCTCAGTACCTGACTCCCCTCCAAACGCCCGCGTCTTCCCGAAAGCTCACATGGTATCTTCTACTGGTATCATGCAAGTAGGATCTTCTTTGTCACGCTTGAACCGGATTTCATTCCAGTACTCTTCCAGTTTCACTCCAAGGTTATATATAGTTTTCCTGGAAAGAGTAAAAATAAATGAAAATGGCAGATATGCCACACCAACATCTTCAACTGTGCTACCTGCAAAGCTCAACTACTACACTGTCCTACGGAGACAAAACAGTAACTACGCTGACACTGAAACGGAAAAAGGGCTTTAAGGGCTTTCGACCGTCACCCATGTGTATGAAAGGCAGGCAACTACAGTATTATCTTCAAAACTGAGCATAGCTGAACTAAGATATTTTGTCACTAGGTTAAACAGAACCTAAGAGACCTGATTACAGTCATCAATTTTGATAAAACATGGAGTTACGGTGTTTTGCTTTTGTATGGTAGTATATAACAATTACAATATTCTTTCAGGAATATTTAAGAGTTCTCCAACTGTCACTATCCCTAAGTCTGTACACAGAATCATGATGTAGCCCAGGTCTGTATCAGTACCTGTACTCATCCGTGTAGTCAAAGTCTTGCTTGTTGTGTGTGGGTTTAAGGAAATTACACTCAATCACGCCAATCACTCCAACTCCCCGGTTATTTGCCTGTTCAGAGATAGAAAAAGGAGTGAGCAGAGAGAGGCCAGAGAGGTCGGGAACTGAGGAAACCCGCCATTAGTCCTCACCTTCAGCTGGCAGCCCACCCTCTCGTAGGCCTTGATTAGGCGGTTTCTATGATACATCATGATGCCGTACTGATCCTTGCTTTTCGTGTTGTATCCGAAGGTGATCCGGATACGTTTGTTCTGGGTTGAAGGTTAAGGAAAAAAATCAAAGAGATTCATGGATATTTTTTCCCCCCCAGATGATTCCTAGAGGTTGTCATTAGAAACACTGGGCGAGCCACCCAGAGGGGATACTGAACAACCAGCCAAGACCTGCATGAATGAGGAACAGACTGCAAGGGACTAAACTCAGGATACAAGGAAGATGGGCCTGTAGTGGTCTTTAGCGATGAATGCCAGGCTCTTGGAGATGAGCTGCGTCTTCACCTTCTGACCTCTGATGATGATCTGCATGCGAGGCTTTAAGTACAAGATTCTGCAGTAGGCCTGCAATCAATCACACAAGATGACAAGCAATAAACAAAGCGACAAGGCGCAAAAGCAGTAAAAAATAAGTCATAGCTTGTGCCCTTGGCAAACCCCTCTTCCCAACACTCACGCGGAGGGAGTAGTCACTCTCAGGGACAGACTGCATGATCCGATCTGGCCGCTTGTACCTCTCACTTGTATTCTCGAACACGTCAGCCGGGATCTGGATGTCGTACCTGTCGATGTTGAAATCGAACTCTGGCTGCCCGCTGGACATCCTGAGGAGAGAATATGGCGTATATTGAAAAACCATGCGGGCCGCGGAGGTGGAGAATGTTGGGAGTTGCCAAGCTCCCCGCCTGCCTTACCTGCGCAGGTTCCAGATGATGATGCGCGTGCCAGTGGAGCAAACGGAGTCGATGGCATGCAGCTCAGACAAAAGCTCCGTTTCGGACTTGAACAGCGAGTACCTGAGGATGTCCTGCAGGCTGGCAATGTGCTCGGCGGTGGCTCTGAGTGGTCAGGAGTCAAGGAGGCGGCGACAGACAAAGGGCTACATTTTTTATTTTTTTTTATAGAAGTACGGTGCCAGAAAATAAAAGACTATCCTCGCAAAAAAAACAAAACAAAACAATTACTGGCCGTCAGTTTATACACAGTATAAAGTAACAACTGCAACTTCGTGAAAACAATAAAATGCAACTGCTTTACTGCTTCAGCTTCACCCAATAAAAGCTATAAGAAATGCTCTCAATCACCAGCAAATGGAACCAATTTGCCCCGCTCAGTCAATAAAAGATATATTGATTATGACCGATAAGCCTGAAGGTGACGATGGGGACCACCACATGCTCGGCCTGGATGCTCTCCAGGTAGCACTGGGACAGCAGTCCGACACTCATAGTGTCCCTTGTCTTGGAGAAGACGATGGCGTCCTTCCCCAGACGCATAGAACCGGACTTGAAGCCGTTTCCATACAGGCCCACTGGGATGTGACCGTTGATGGCTTGCTTATCGCTGAACCCGAAGCTGGTACAGAGAAAGAGTGAAATGAAAAAGCTTTACAAAGCAGAAGCTAACAAGTTATTAAACCCACAGCCAAGGGTTATTAATCCACAGCTAGTATAAATACTAAGTAATCCATTTGCAGCCAAGGTTACATTCTTCTGCTCAAAATCAGGCACGTTTTTACTTCCTCCAAGAGTTTTTTGGAACAGCGGTTTTCCAACCTCAGCATTTTGTGCATTTTGTCGTAGGTCATTCCTGCTCCGTTGTCCATGAAGGTCAGGCAGTCATGGCCCTTAATGCGCGTTTTGTCGATCCAGAACTGCTTAGCGTTAACATCTGGGTCGTAGGCATTGTCTGTAAACATAAAGAGAATCAGAGTCGCGCGTGACCAAGTGTCTTCATGTTGCGAATCGTCAAGGACCCACCACATCACCTGAATTCTGTGCCCTGGATTCTAGAAGGATACGTACCCAGGCAGATCTCACATCTTGGGGGGGCAGGCATTTCGTGAGTGATTTAAATGAGGGCATTGGCCCGCCGGGGGTACTCTGGGATCACAGATGGAGCCGTGACTTGACATCTCGATCCAGTCACACGGGTTGTACGGCAATGGCACAGAGCATCGCAAGAAGGTGACATAACGCTAGACGCTAACTGCAGTCTATATATAGGAGGCTGTGCTGTGTCCTTCAGCCGCTCCATCACTAAGGTGACAGTGACAGGGTGCAAGGCGCATCTGGTGGCATCTACCGGTGAAGGTAGTGATACAAAGGCCAAGTACAGATGGGGGACTTATGAACGGTCAACAAGGAGGAGGGACACTGCCACCATCACCTAACATCGATCTCATGCTTCTCTCATTCACCCCGCTGCCCCAGAACACGCAGATAACCACTTCTTTCATTTCCACATTTTAAAGATACGTAATTAATTTGAAATGGGGAAGTACTAACAGAGTTCCCCCTCCAACATTTCTACTGAGTTAGCAGGCAAAACAAAACCTGACCCTTAAATACAGCTCTCCTCCAAACTAGATCAATTTGATGCTATGTGGAATAAACAGAGCTGTAACAAGCACAGCATAGGGCTAAAGATTAAGGGAGACAAGGCCACGCACACAGCCTACATTCCGCTCTAAATAGGCCAGAGAAGAGCCCATAAACAGGGCCGGAGTGGTACAGCTCAAGCTCCAGTTATTGGACTATGCATACTATGTGGATGGTACCATTCACTCCGGGGGGGAGGGGTGGGGGGGATGCACTCACCTATGAGCTCTGCAATGGCGCTGAACGGCCAGGTGTGGCTGGTGGAGTTTGTGTGAAGAAACTTCGGGCAGAGCTGCAACATCAGAAGAACCATCAAGGGTGGAGTTGCATTGTTTTCCTAACAGCTGAGCTAAATAATCACCGTCAAGAGTTTCTGCCATTTATTGTCCTGTTGCATGGCTATCATATTCAGGGGTATTTTACATTATTATAGACATTTCAAAGTGATTCCTTACCACTCCAGTTTAAAAAAAAATGTATAAAATGATCCAGTGTTCACCATTTGCACAAGTACGCTGGGATGCTACTTTTCACATATGCCATCTTGCTCTTCTGACACACACACACACAGTCAGGCCACTGAAGCAAGGGCTTAAAACAAGATGTGACTATTCTGCTGAGGCCAGGACTCAAATCAGCGACCTTCTGATCAGAGCCACAAAGGCAGAGAGGTTTAACCTACTGAGTCACACACTGGAGACTGAACCACAGTACTGTTACATGCGTCAGAGACAGCCAATGGTAATGATTAATTTAACCTGATGTGTGGTCATTTCTGAACAGATCCAAGCCACCCTCCCTCACAGATACTCACACACACATAATGTTACAACGGGTATCACCCGCACGTTCAGATACGTCTCACCGCTATTTTACATTTCTGACTCTTATAAACCGACACATGGCAGAGGGGGGTGATTTGCCACAGGGGGCCGAGGGGAACATGAACATCACTAGCAAATTTCTGGGTTTTTTTTTTTGGTTTGCAGAGAGGGACCCCCCACTCGGCAAATGTATCCAGGGGGGCCCTGGGACAGCTCCTCCTCTCTTCTTCAGATAACTGGGCCAGTCTGACATCAGACTAGATCTCACCCAAAATTCTGCACACTGAAACTTGCACAAATCAGCGAATGAGAGTCTGGCCTAACTGGCCGGCAGATGTGTGAGAAGCGAAACTCAAGATATTTTAACATTTTTCAGTATAATGCTACAGATGATTCAGGAAGGTCGAGGCTCTTCCACTGTCCAATCATCTCCATTGAAACACAGTCTCCTGTGCTGCCCACCAGCTCTGTGGATGCCCCCCACCATATCCTGTCTCCTCCCCTGTCCCCCCCGTCGCCGTTGATACTGTCTCCTCCATTGTTCCCCCCACCTCTGTGGATGCCCCCACCATCTCCTCCATTGTGCCCCAGAACACAACTAATATCGCCCCCCAACCCCCACATTACCCAGTCCGATTTCATGCATCCCCTTTTACAGCGAATCGAGCAGCGAACGGTGACATTAAGCGGTGACACCTGGGAGGGCAGAGCTCTCGCGCAGCACAATGGCCCGCGCGAGTCATTGGACGGGCACGCGCTGACACTCCGAGTTCGTCACGTCACAACAACAGCGCGGCGCGAGGCGGCGGGAGGCACCTCGAGAGCTCCCCGCTGGACTCGGTCCTGAATCAGAGAGGGCGCCTGAAGAATATAAACGAAACCCAACTGCCGCTTATCTATCTTTTTTTTTATCCGCCGAGCGGCTGGGATGCCGTTACAAACGGGTTCCGACGACCGCTCTACCACCCCGTACACAACTAGCTAGCCGTAGTATCGAAACAAGCCGTTGGCATAGGATCAGAACAATCGTCCCCGTGAGCTCACCCTCACATGACAGTGAAATCACCATTTTAGGAACAGATGTGTATCGTTATTTACATGGGCTCGGTGAGGAAAGCAGTATAAACGGACTTACCGCACTGAGAGGTATCCCTCTGTCTGTTTGCGCCGCCATTTTGTCGGACGCGGGGGGCGGAGCCATGCGGCCGGGAAGACCGAATCCGCTGCGAATTGAGGCTGTCGTGCTGCTGCGGTCTGTTGGGTCGGGGCAGTTTCATGCTAATTTTACTCGTAATAAACATGGAACCCCAGTGCTTCTGTGTCATTTTACAAATACTTAAAATACAATTTTGTAATGCAACCTAGTGTACCATCAAAAGGATAATGGGCTAGCCTTTGTGTCTATACTTGCCACCAGTTTGAAATGGAGTTGTGTAACAAGTATGTTTCTTTACTTTTTCACTGTTGGTTTTTATGTTGTATATTTACATTTTATCTAGCAGACATTTTTATTCAAAGTAACCTACATTTTGCGAACATGGGATCAGACGATCCTTGGAACAACTGGGGTTAAGGCCCTTGTTCCAGGGCCCAACTCTGAGATCACTCCAATCGATAACTTTCTGGGGACAGGCACTCCATTTTAACCTGCTGAACCACACATTGCCCCCCCATAAATATTATGCCCTGTGATATTTCAGCATTATGTGCAATTGCAGGGGCTTGATCAACTTGAACAAACTTAAGTGTTTATTTATTAAGATTCAGCTTTTGATGTGCATCGCATCAACTATTGATGGGTTTCTTACCTCAGTCTTCCAGACAGCCCAGGTTCCACCATCCCTCATATTTGGCTCCTCTATAACAGTGGACATTGAGTTCCGAAACAGAATTTTGTGGTACCTAACCTCGGCCGTTTTGCAGTCTTTTGTGTGGCATCTACATGCATTCCAGGACAACTCCTTTAATGACCTCTGGGTTGGCAAATGATACCAAAACCTGTAGTGTTGAATTGGTCCCTCTTTCAGATCTTTTTCAAACTTCACAGGAACTTTATATAGGAGAAAGTCTGGAACCGACCTCATTTTGAGACAAATGGCAACAAAATGGAAACACTTAGTGGTCACATGAATGGAGAGTCACAGGTGCTGATCTGTTGAATCTGATTACACTGAAGACAATGTTGAATACATTGTTGATGTTCTGAGAGCATCTAGTTTTACACTGATTTACTGACCTATACATCACTTTGGAGAAAAAATTCTAGCAAACAAATAATAGTAAATATAAATCAACGCTAACACTTTAATTGAGGGGGCACAAAAAATGTAGTAGTACACTGTAGTACAATTGTTTAGAAACTAAAGTGAGTTACGTACTGATCCATGTTTGTTCATCTTTTATCAGTCATAACTGATCAATCGTGTATTTCATGCAGATACTATAATTGTTTATGGTTAGTACTTGAGTAGTAACTCAGTTACTAAGCTACTTGTCCCTCCTCAAGTAAAGTTTTATATGGTGGCTGCTATTTAGTAGATCAAAATAAACTAGAAACCAAAAGTCTGGTTCTTCCAGGAAGGAGCACGTATAAGATGATATTTAAAATGTTTTCCTCTGTGAAATAAGAATTTAACAGCGCTGAGCAGTATAAATGATATTCACTTGTCGTACAAAATTTAAATGGTAAGAAAATGAGAAACCTCGACAAACTGTTAATAAGGAACATTGCTTGATAGCACACATCCATTCATAGGAACAAACACACTTCCAGCCAATCATATGGTAGTTTTTTAGGAATGGACGGCCAACGCCCAACCAATTCACAGCAAAGTTGACTGGCTTAGCCGAGCACAGCACATGCTACTGTTCTGGTGATACAAGTGAGCAATGGAAGATATGAGCGCTCCCTCAGAGGGAACTTCAAGTGTTAGTGTAGAAAGTGACAGCCCAGCCCCCAGGAGATATTGTGGATAAACAAGGTAAAAAGATGTTGGTGGTGTGGTTATACTTTGGCAATTTAACGTCCGACACACAACAAACTTCTACTGTGTACTGTAAACTCCGACAAAAACTTGAGTCAACTGAAACAGAAAATACCGTAAATCTGTTTCATCATGTGAAGCACTGCCATCTAGTGGAACACACAGAGTTACTGCATACAAATTGATTCAAAATGAGATACAGTATTTTATTTTTCTGTAGGGAACAGGTGGCAGCTCTACCATCATGTACCCTGGATCGAGCAGTGAGGTATGGTGATAAAATATTTTGCCATATCGCTAGTATACAGCAAATATTAGAGTTTATTTTATTTTCATTACAAAACATTGACATGATGAAGTCAGAATTGACCTGTATTGGCCACCCAGCATGGAGACCAAGTCAGAGCTCACTGTTCTCATTCAAGACCTGATCCAGCATCTCATCCATGAGTTCACTGTCCAAGTTAATCCCTTCCAAGTCTAACGTAGGGACAAAGGTGACCAGGAGACGGCCGATGCGTTGCCGGAGGTTCCTCAGCTTTCTGGGGATTGCAGGGTGATGATAACAGTTATGTACAGTCAGGGGTACAAAACAAGCAAAGCAAACTCATTTTCTAAAGAAGCTACTGAAATTCAAAATGTAAAATGAAACCATTATAGTCAGTTCAGCCAATGGCAATACAATATATATAATCTATGTGAGTGTACTGCACGTAAAACATGGGGCTTTTACATTACTAGTAAAAAAGATGTCCATCTGATTATGTTTCTACCTGCAGGTTTCTTCTTGTGAGACGTTCAGCTGTTCACACTGACAGGACAGGCTACTGTTCTCAATCTCCATGTCCTCCAGCTGTATAGAGAACAGAGTGAGTGAGGGTGCATTTAAGCATGTTTGTGTGTATTTGTGTGCCTTTGCTGGGGGTAAATTAAGGGCCAACTCTGTCCAGCTGAATGAATTAGATGAATGCAATGAACAGGTTATTTCCTTGTGATAACGATCATGGGCCTCATGCAAGAACTACTTGTACGAGCAGATTCGTTCGTAAGTTGCATGTACGAGTGGTGCAGACTTGTAGGAGTCATGTGCAATTCGTCTGTTGTTATCCAAACTTAAAGGGGCAGTTTATCCCAAAAGTAAGAAGCTCCATTTTAGAGGAGCTTTAGTGCTATCTATCCATCAAGGTTGTTCTGCTGGGAGTTGCCTAGTTTTGGAGATATCAGGCATAGAAATGTTGGGCTTCTCTCAAATATAATGGGGCTGAATGGCATTCAAATCTCCAAAAAAATACATCTGAAAAATTCAACAGCAACATCTCTTAGAAATCATGACCCATTTACTCAAGATAATCCACAGACTTTGTGTTGAGTAGTTTAATTCAGGAACGATTTTCTTCTTCCAGACACCACACACCAACTGTATCACCGCGCAGAAGATATCATCAGGGTTCCTCATCTTGTATCTTCTGAGCAGTGATACACTTGGTGTGTGGAGTTTGGTAGAAGAAAATAGTCTCTACATTAAACTGGCTCTTGGTTATATGCTGAAAACAGGAAGTATGTTTAAATTCCCTGGAAATTGCATCATTTGAAATGGATGACACCCATGTCCTGCAGAGTCATACACACTTACCCTTCTCTGGAGAATCTCGCGCTCTATCTCCATCACCTGCATGTGCTCACACTTGCGTTTCATCTCCTCTAGTTCCTGCTGGAGCTGGTTCACCTGCTCCTTGTATGTGTCCAGTAGCCCATCAGGCTGCTGCTGCATGTCCAGCATTGGGCTTTCATGTCCATTTTCCTCCAACACTTTCGCCACCACCTTATCTTCCCACGCTTCCTCCACCCATGATTCGTCTTGTGTCTCTTCTTGCTTGATGGTCACTTGGATGGTGGTAGAAATCATAGAAGGGACAGAAGGTGCTGCCAATTCCATGTCCTTCGTGTCAATGGATGAGACCCCCATAGCGTGTGGAGACATCTGCTTCACCCTTTCAGGAGGAACGCAAAGGACACAAAATAAGTAAGACAATAAGACAAATCTGGCAGTCAGATGAATACAGCTGTGCACAGTACCTTTCCGGAGATGTGGACACATGGTCTTCATAGTCCATCAGCATGGTATCATTGGACAGGTTCTGACCTGTTAAAGTATTAATGGTACTGAGAGCTTCCAAAGTGCATTTAATGTGCTCTATTATATATGGGTGCTTCACAGAACCGTACCATGGACATTTATGCATTTATGTAGGTCTTAATCATTTATTTCACATACCCTCATCCCAAGCAGGTTACCATTGCATTTTTAACAACTTTTTATTTTTACTTACTTACATGATTTATTCATTAGTCATAATATGCTTCCATCAAAGTGATTAATACAGCTTATAGTTTTAATAAGCTGGGATATTTAAAGAAACAGTCACACTTAAATACTCAGTGCTGAACTAGTCAGTTGTGGGGACCCCAGCCCGCAGCTTTGTGCCCAGTACACCAGTTCCTTAAGCCCCCACTGCCTTGTTCCTGTGTCCCCCTGTATAATGTACCATGTACACTGCAGCTACACAGCCTGACCTGAGCAGCTGGGATGGGTGAAGCTCTCAGATGAGCGGCCAGTGGGAGCGCCCTCTGCAGGTCTCCACTGCTCACTGTCAGACAATGGTGTGGCTGGAAGGGGTAACGCTGGTGCTGACATCTGAGACGACATTTGGGGCGATAATCAATAGCTGAATCTGAATGCTTTCTCAGTGTGAGGTCCATGAGATTCTTGGATCATAAGGCTGGTTCATGATTACCATGGACGCAGATGCGCCATATTACGGTTGTTGTGATGCAGTTTTCATGACAGAGACAGTGTTTGAGGGCCAAATCGAAAACAAACATGGACATGGGTTCTGTGATGCAAACACGCCTGATTTATTGGCCAGTGGAACAGAAGAAAATCAGAAAGGAGATCAGACCAAACACTGTATATAAACACCTTTTCTACCCTCTCTGATCAGACTGAAAACAAACACAACTAGCAGATTCAAATAATGGTTAGTTGGTGAAGTCCAGAAACACAGACATTTCTATGATTCTTTGCTATGGGATTATAAACAATTGCGGATGGTTGCAAACTAAAATAAAATACATGTTTGTAACCCTAATGTAATTTACCTGTAAGTGCACGATTAGTACTAGTAAAATACTTATCTTTAATATAACATTCACGTTGCACTGACACGACCTACGAGCAGCTTCTCACTACAGTGCCATCCCAGTCCTGATGTCAAAGCGCATGAGTGTCTGGCGTGTTGGACCAAGGAGTATGAAGATCCAGAAACGCATCTGCATCCACAGTAAGAACCAGCCCTCAATCTTCAAAATATACTCACCCCTTGTCTGTTATTTTTCTGCTGTATTTTATTGCTTTTCTTCCTACAGTAAAGAAAAAACACCCATGTTCAGGTTCCCTTGAGAGATATCTAAGGAGTACTAGCACATGTGAGATGATAGGACTCTTACTGTCTCTTGTAAGGTTTTGGGTAAGACTGTTGCTCGTCTTCTGAGTCCTCATGATCCTCCTCTACTTGACAGCTCCTGCAGCAGCACAGAGTTATCAAAACAGATCTGCTCCCTTGTCTGATGCTACCTCTGTCAGTCAGTTAATACCCACACAGATTAATGTAAACTGGCACTCATCAACATAAAGCTACACCTTCCTGCCGATTGATCCTTTCATACTGATGGAGGATCAGAGGAGTAATGGCTGGGGTCCCACATAGAAATGGTTAAGTCTTCTGTAGACCAAGGACCAGTTCTCCCCATTTTGTTACTGGTTACAGTATGAACCACAAACATCACCTGTACTGGGGATCTGGATTCATGCGGCAGACCCAATCCTTGGGGAGCCGATCACAGTCGATACCATCTGGGAGCCTTCTCCACTTCAGACAGTCATCACACTGAATCCAGTTCTGATCCGGAAGCTTTCTGTACTCAAATACCAAAAAACAAATATTTATTCTCTTGGGTATGTCTGCTTGCATACAACAGCATCACTCTGCTTTTCTCAGAGCATGTCCAGACTGCACAACAGAATTCCCAGACACGCCTTTCTAGTACTTACGCAATATCTTCTGTTGGTATTGCGCAATTAGGGTTCTCATTTTTATGCTTGAAGTGGATTTCTTCCCAGTACTCTTGCAGCTTCACTGCCAGGTTATTCATAGTTTTCCTGGACAAATATCGCAAACTTAGAAAATATGTGCCAAATAACTTTTGGGCCAAAATGCATTAGTGGAATGGGTTCTGCTAATCCACTAACTGCTAATAAGCAAAGATAACTTTTTCATTACTGGATTAGCGGTTCTGCTAACTTTGAAAACCATAGCTTACCATTAGCTTTTGCTAAATTTAGTTCTGTTAACTGAAAATCCGCTAACGTTTCTTCGTAGGTAAAGTGAATAGAGTTTAACGGTAAAAAACATTTAGAAACCCTAAAATCAAACATATTTGTTCCTTCCTCATTTACTTACACTTACTACTTTAGCCCAGACTACCTTAAATCTGACAAGTTATCTGGTCAAGCTAGAAATCCTGCTTCGTGATACAGGTCCACGGTTGTATTTTCTGGGTACTGATTGAAAGAGCTATAGACCAATAAAGAGCTAAGACCCTCCTTCCTACAGTAGTTCCATGTAAATGGCGCCATTTTTGTAGTCCCCAAGCGGCTTCACTGAGAGCAAAATATCAGGGCCAGCTGCGAAATAGGGCTTCTCTGACAAAAATGTATATATCTCGCAATCGTATCACAAAAAGAATACTTCAATGCAGATTTATTCCAGAGACTCTACCAATTGGGTAAGTCTAAAATATCCCCTGACTCTAATCTGACAGCTGGGACTTTAGTGTTAAACAGGTTAAAATTTTTAGCTCTCTAGGTCTAGGTTTTAAGGATTTCAGAGCCAAAAAACCAAAGCAAAGGTCAATTCATATAATAAAAGTCAACGTTTATCATTAGCTTCCACAATTTTTTTTAGTGGTTCACCGGTTTAGCGTTATCGAATTAAACTTTAGAGTTAGCAAATTGGCAGTTATCGAAGCTAACTTTTCGTTAGGTGTGCCCACCACCTGCAAAATGGCACCTAAAGCACTTACTGTCTGATGCTACAGTAAGTTCAGTACCACTTTGATACAATTTTTTTGAACCCACAAGAAAACTGATATGGATATTACAGCATCATTCTGAAGTTCAACACTACCTGTATTCAGCGGTATCATCAAAGTCCTGCTTGTTGTGTGTGGGCTGTAGAAAGTTGCACTCGATAACACCGATCACTCTGACACCCCGGATACCACTCTGTATGAATCAAGAAGTAGAACTCAAGGTGTCTAACTTGTTGTGGGCAATGACATAAGGAGTATGACCAACAGAACAGCAATGGTGCACATTTGAAACCCCCCATCAACACAAAAAATACAAAAATATTGCTCACCTTGCGCTGGCAGCCCACCCTCTCAAACGCCTTGATTAGACGGTTTTTATTGTACATCATCATGCCGTACTCATCCTTGCTTTTAATGTTGTACCCAAAGGTGATCCGGATATTTTCTTTCTGAGGTTTGTTTAGGAAAGTTAGTGAAGACATGTGTTCCCGACACGGTTTGAGAAGCTGCCGTAAAATTTTACAGGTAACAGAAGTTCCCACCTTCAATGGACACTAGCTCTCCGTTAGGCCTGCACGATATGTGATATTAATATCAACATTGTATGTTACTCACATGCAACTGTCACATCCCAAGGACTGCGATAGACTGAGGCAGTATATAACTTATACTGTCACATATGGCATTTTGATAGTATTTACGAAAGCAGCACTATTCCTTGCTGTCGGACTCACTCATAGACAGTGTGGCACGTTTTTGAGATATTTTAAAGAATCAGTGAGGAGGAGAAAAGTGAACAGAAACAAATTGCGACAACACTACCAACTTCCTTCACAGACTCTGATGGTAGATAAGTTCCGTTTGGCTACAGGTATAGTTCATCCATCCATTTTCTGAAACTGCTTAATCCCAACTGGGGTCGTGGGGGGACTGGAGCCTATCCTGGGAACAATGGGTGCAGGTGGGAACCAACCCTGGGCAGTCGCCAACACACCGCAGGGCACACACACACACACACACAACTACAGGGCCAATTTAGACTCACCAATCAACCTATCCTGCATGCTTTTGGACCATGGGAGGAAACTGGAGGCCCCAGCAAAAACCCACGTGAACACAGGGAAAGTGTGTGAACTCCACACAGAAAGGACCCAGGTCCGAACCCAGGACCTTCTTGGTGTGAGGCAACAGCGCTAACCACTGCGCCACCACGCCGCCCTACAGGCATAGTTCATTTTGGGTAAATATTCAACCCTTTTTGCTTTAAAAATCACAATACTTACCACAAAAAAATCCCATTGAGATATCTGAAAATTTTCCAATATTGTGCAGCCCTATTCTTCATGTACCATGACGTAACACATGGTGTGAAATGTAAACTGACAAGCAGGTAATCAGACTAACGCTGTTGAAGGACCGAAACAGGGTTCTGTTACCTAAATTACAGATTTCATCCATCCATCCATCCATCCATCTTCTAAACATTTTTTCAGATCAGACTCTCAAGAGTAAAACTGGATACAAGGAAGGAAGGTTTGTATTGGTCCTTGCGGGTTAATGCCAGGCTCTTGGAGATGAGCTGCATCTTCACCTTCTGACCTCTGATGATGATCTGCATGCGAGGTTTTAAGTACAAGATGCTGCAGTACGCCTATTCCACACACAGGAAGGAAAATTAGAGACCCCCAAAGCTGCACTTATAGTGTGCAAAATAATAAAATATACAGAAAATAACAAAAAATAGTTTTTCACTTTTGTTACTTTTTGCATCTGCCTTTCATTTTGGACAGTCTGTATGACTAGTAGTACATATCCTATACTCCTTCCTCCAGTACTGGAAGCTACTTACACGCTCCAAACCCTCTCTCAGATCGTATTGGTTCCCCATCTGAAATACTCACACGCAGCGAGTAGATGATCTCCGGTACTGACTGTGTGACGCCTCGGTGCTTGTACACCTCACACGCATCCGCTGGTATCCGGATGTCATACCTGTCCGTGCTGAGATCAAACTCTGTCTCTCCATTCGCCACTCTGGCAGGAACAAAATACACTTAAGACCCCTAGAACACACACAGGTAAAGGCTCAGGTCTCCACAAACGTCTGGGTCACCTGCGCAGGTTCCAGATGATGATGCGTGTGCCTGTAGAGCTGATGGAGGTAATAGCCCTCAGCTCAGTGAGGAGCTCCTTCTCTGTGTTGAAGGGGGAGTGTTTGAGAATGTTTTGCAGCCTGGCTGCATCCTCTACTCTGAGTGAGGCCTAAGGTTAAGGACCAAGGGTCAGATTTCTGCATTTTTTTCAGAGTGCTGCTTAATTTAGCTGGGTAATTATACTTAAGAGAATTCATTTGTCATTTCAAAACTCAAATAAAACTCTTTGATTCCAAGTATAAAAGACATACTCCTTCAAGTAGAGTTCAAGTGCAGTTACAAAAACATCATCAAATCAGTGGCCTGTACTACGAAGCGGGGTTACTGGCTTATCGGGGTAACTTGTCGGATTTAAGGTACCACAGTTTAAATGGACTTCATATTCGTTCACTTACATTTTGCCCAGACTACCTTAAATCTGACAAGTTACCCTGATAAGCCAGTAACCCCCCTTCGTAATACAGGCCACAGATTTCATAAAATCTATGATATATTAAAACAATTCTGGATAGTCCATCCTACCATTGTCCAACCTGCTTATCCTACTGAGTCACAGGGGGTCCGGAGCCTTTCCCAGAAGCAATGGGCTCAAGGCAGGGAACAACCCTGGATGGGGGGCCAGCCCATTGCAGGGCACTCTCACACCATTCACTCACACATGCACACCTAAGGGCAATTTAGCAACGCCAATTAGCTTCAGCATGTCTTTGGACTGTGGGGGGAAACTGGAGTACCTGGAGGAAACCCCACAACGACACAGGGAGAACACGCAAACTCCACACACATGTGACCCAAGCGGCGACTCAGGTGCACACATGTGACCCAGGTCCCAGAGGTGTGAGGCGACAGCACTAACCACTGCACCACCATGCCGCCCAATTCGGGATAGTGATTTTCTTAAAAAAAGAATGTTTTACTGCACATCAATGAAATAAATCATAATTGGAATAAACACAGATCATCACTTTTGTAGAGCATACAAATTTCCCACTTTGAATTAAAGTCTCATCCATCCATCTTACATAACCACTTAACCACTACTGGATCACAATGGACCTTCAGCCTGTCTAGGGCACAGGAGATACAAGGCTGGGGTCACCCTGAGCTGGATGCCAGTCCAGGTCTCACATTAGCAGTTTAGCATTTTTGTCTTTAAGAAAGGATACGGGCTCTGCCCATCATGTCCGATGGTGACGATGGGGACCACCACATGCTTGGCCTGGATGCTCTCCAGGTAGCTCTGGGACAGCAGCCCCACACTCATAGTGTCTCTTGTCTTGGAGAAGACAATGGTGTCCTTCCCCAGACGCATAGAGCTGGACTTGAAGCCGTTTCCATACATGCCCACTGGGGTGTGGCCTCCGACGTCTTGCTTATCGCTGAACCCGAAACTGATTTGGGGAGAAGAGACGTTTATTACGACACGTGAACTCCACCCAGAAGGTTCCCCATTGGCTATGGGGATCGAACCAGGAACTTGTGCTGGCAGACAGCATAAACCACCGTGCCACTGTACTAAGCACTTGTAACATTTACATAACTTAGTCTGTCTGCAATTCTTTGCCAAGCCAACTCCCTGGCTTTATTTATGGCCAAGGTATTGCCTTATTTCGCGATTACATCTTTATATTTTTTCATACAGCTCCATCAGCAGAGTTTGTTCAGCGGTGGAAAAAAACACAGCTCTCGTTTTACACGATTTCCGACTCATTTGATCAATCTATCGTTCATCCATTCATCTGGGCTTCTTAAATATCTCGAGTCTGCGCACTAAGTGAGACTATGCATGTCTGTCTTGCATGAGCCTTGATTAGTTAAACCTGAATTGCGTCAGTGGAACGTCACGAGGCTAAGTTTAGAGATGGCGCTAGTTTGAGTCAGACTTTTTCGGGAAAGTCTGGCTTTCTTTGGCTACTTTCATGGAATACCCACCTGATGGCTTTGCTATTTGTTTTCTTTTCAAAGTAACATGTTATCATTTCATAAAAGACAATTATGGCTTTGAAGGCAAAGTCTATCGGTTACATACTGCAAAGGCTCAGAGCAGGGACCCAGGAACCAGGAGGGATACATACCCCCAGTATTTAATTTGGTTTAATTTATTTAAATAATTGTGTCCATTTCAAACTCCTACATTGTTGGCTCAGAGTGTCAAAAGGCAGAGAATGAGGTACCAGAACAAACAGTGTCATTTCCTGTGACATCACTAGATGCTAATTAGAGCTTCCTGTCTGTGTTATACCTCAACAACTCGTACATCCTGCTCTTGGTCATACCGCTCCCGTTGTCCTGAAATGTAAGGCAGTCAAACCCCTTTATCCGAGTCCAGTCAATCCAGAACTGCTTGGCCATGACATCTGGGTCGTATGCATTGTCTGGGTGCAAAATAATACACATTTACATAGCATCAGCACCTCCAGTAAAAGACAAGTTAATGCCACAAACATTTCCTGTAACTGTCTTATTAAAGTACAGTAGTATAAAGACATGGCATCACTTAAATCTGAAGAGGATCTTACAAATAGGTGTTTCCATATGTGAAGATAAATGTAATCATCTACAGTATACATATCTGAAAATGTTTTGGTGGAGATTAAGAACATGCAACTTTGCATCTTTATTTGGTGATATTTGTTGCGATGATGCGCTTAATACCGATCAGCTCCGCGACGGCGCCGAACGGCCAGGTGTGGCTGGTGGAGTTTGTGTGGAGAAACTTGGGGTTGAGCTGCAAAGGGACGAGGCGGTGCAATTAAATATCATGCATCACAATGAGCCTGATCATTTCAGGCTCATTTGCGCAAGCAATGTGTTTCTTGCAATATTTTTAATATCATTTTTCAAATTTACCACAACTTTACCTCAAGAAATGGCCAGACCAGCAGAACGCATGTACACTGCCCAGCCGAAAAAAAGTCGCCATTTGAATTTATATCAGCAAATACTTAAGAGCCAATGACTGGATCATTATTATAGCTCAGCAGTGTTACGCAGCAATAAAGTGAAGTCAGCTGAGTACCTGAATCTACTGAATGGCCAGGTTACACCTCCATCCATCATCAAAGGATTTTTTTCTTCCCTCTTGACATGGGCATATTCCAGTACAACAATGCCAAGATTCATTGTGTTCGAATTTTCAAAGGGTGGATCAGGGAGCATGAGGAATCATTTTCACGCATGACTTGGTCACCAGAGTTGTGACCTTAACCTCATTGAAGGTCTTTGGGGTGTGATAAAGGAGACTTTATGGAGGTTCAATTCACTTGTCAATACAGGATCTTGATGAGAAATGAATGCAAATCTGGATGAAAATAAAGGGTGAGATGTTGCATAAGCCTGTGGAAACAATGGCATGACAAATGTGCACCATAATCAAAGCTAAAGGCGGTCCAATGAAAAATTCAAATGGCGACTTTTATTTTGACCGGGCTGTGTATATAGACCATGTCACATGCTGTCATGCCAATGCAGTACACATTCATGTGTGTTTTCGCAAGTTTTCCATTGGTGTTGATTTCATGAACACAGCAAACACAAAATTTTCATTTATCAGAAATTTGAGGTGTTATAGACCAGATGAACATAGTCTACATAAAACAAACAATGGGCACTTTGGAAATGGAGCCACACATTTTTCTGTCAACGTACTTGACTGCACCTGAGGTTGGGATAACTCCCAGCCACATCTGTGGACATTAACCAACCTTTAATAAAACGGACACAGTGCCGTGATTCATGGAAAAATACAGTAACCGGGCAAGAGCCAAAAAATGCTACCTTATGGGTTTTCAGATTGCACTAGGGGCAGCATATTCAGTCAAGTACGAGTTTACATTACACAATTTCCCACTGCATATACACTCTAAGAGTGTGGGGAGCATATTTTGATAGTGTATTATAACATATTTATGCTCTCTCAATTCACCAAGGGTATTTCAATAGTCAAATCCTGTTCCTTATCAAATAAATGCACCCACTACAAATGGACTTCAAATTAGGTCAATTCTGACTACATGTGCACTCAAAAAGTGTAGGAAGCATTCTCTTATAGTGTATTAGGCAGCATGCGCAGAACCTCCTGGTAACATATTTCGATGCATACAATTATACTACTCGATCTGCAGCTCCTACCAGATTTGCAGCTTGCACATCTGTGCATGCAGCACTATCCTTTCAATACCCAAAATATTACACATTCTGTGGTTGAGCTTAAACAGGAAACAATTGCAGTAGTAAAAAATAAAAAGGGAGGAATGCCTGGTTTGTATTTAAAATTACAATATTTTAAAAATGTGTATACTTCATTCATTTATGCAGGTTGCAACAAGCTAAATTTGACTATTTAAGACCTTTTAAAGACCATTATAAATGCAATTTAAGACCTATTTCAGAACCATAATGTGAAAAAGGCAAGAAGGATATGAAGGAAAATCAGAATTGCAATATTACTAGAAAAGTAAATTAATTTATTCATATTCAACATGAACATTCAGCTATTCTTTGATGAGACGAACATCAGCATGCACACCACATCATTACAGTGAGCTCCAAGAAATTCTCACCGGGCTACAAAGTTTGCAGGTAGAGATTCCATGAGTTTCATTTTGCAGTTTTGTTACAGCGTTATCGATACAATTTTTTTTTCCATAAACACACTTAAAAGCAAAACTTAATGCAACTTTATTAACAAGGACTTCATAATCCAATCATTTTTAAGACCTGTCAAAATCGTATTTAAGATGTTTTAAGGCCTAAAATTCAGGTTATTGTATTTTATATTTTAGACTTATTAAGGATGCGCAGAAGCCCTGCAAATTCTCTACCGTGGTGAGGGAGGATTCTATTCGCACTACTATATCTATACATAACAGAGCAAATATGACAGCCCACTTCAACTGCAGATTTGGTTTCTAACAGGAAAGCCTCAACCTATTTGGAAACGTAGCCTGCAGCTATGGGAATATACTGAAAGCCATACACAGTTTTTGGAAATGATGCTGTTCAATCAATACCAGTGAGCTCTCACACAGCAGACACCTATCATAATAAAACAAATATATTTGATTAATAGCTGTTGTATAATATTAGGATACTACTGTATGCATTTACCTTAATATACTGAAATGACCGTGGGGCAGTCAATGGTTTTACAACCTTTCTGCATTTATCACACTCCAAGACCTGCAAGAAATCAGCTGTTAATATTAATACAGCTTTGCCAAATAATTCAAAATACGAAAAAAAAACTCAAACACATACCCAGTTCTGAACATCAATGGACATGCCAAGCCAGTAAAATCTGGAACACATTGCAGAACGCGTTTTTAGGACACCCGAGTGCCCCCCCATGGTAGAGAAATGAAATTCCTTGAAGAGCATCTTTGCCTCTTCTTTGGTTTTAATAGCTCTTCTGCTTCCATAGAATATGTCTCCTCCTGCAGTGAACATTCATTAAAAAGCTACATTAATTAAAGATCTATCTTAACGAAACACTACAGCTGGATGTATTTCAGATACTCACCCCTTACGGTGAATTTGGAGGCGTATCTCCTCAGATTTAATTTCTGGGACTTGCTATACCCTGATGGGTATGTTCTCAGAGAAAGAAAGTCATAAACTTCTTCCCATTTTTTCTCCATAGCTAGAGAACACAAGAGAAAGACTTTACCAGATAGAAATTATTATTATCATCTTTAATAACTTAACTGGGCCCAGGATCAAACCCAAATGGTTTACACAAAGTTTTAATGATGCTGTAAGAATGCTGAAGATCCACCCTAAACAAAAAATATCAATGACTATCATTCAAATCTCATAAGTGCACCTTTGGAAATTTAAAGTATTCATCAGTTTGAGCGGAGTTAGAGCGTTAAAACGATGTATGAAGTCCAGGATCGGGAAAGGTTGAGGGTCTTAATTCTGCTGCCTAATGAATATTCAGGGTGCACAAAAAACAACATGCAAAGATGTAGCATATGTAAACTCACTGTTTTTCTCCTATTTTGTCTTGAGGAAAACTCCCAAAACACATGCATATGGTATCAAGAAGAAAAAATAATTTTGATGAAATTTTGACATTATTTTTATAAATCGAATGGTGTAATTGCCCAAGGCAATTAAATTACGACTACAGGGTGATTTTCTTGACAGCACTGTGTCTCAAGATTTTATCAGAAATGGGCTGGATAGCATCAATTTCCTTAAACAGCAGATGGGGCTGTAAGTATTTTACCACAGCCTGCTTTAGTTTTCCACTCTTTCACTAGCCTTCAGAATGGTTAGACTTAAAAAACTTTTAACCAGCTTAAAAATTAAAAAAAAACTGACCTGCAGCTGGCCGCTCTTTTTAAATGTATCTCCACACTGCACATCATGACCTTGAATCCGGTTAGTCCTCTCACCGGCTAGCCAAAGAGAAGAATTCTCCAGCAGGATGCAGTAAACGTACTTTGAGCGCCATCTGGTGTTTAAGACGTTGATTCTATCCACCCCCCTTTGTGAGAAAATCTCGCAACACAAAAATGCTTGGAAGAAAATCGTGCCAAGTCACATGATCCATAAATAGAAAGGTACTTTTTTTGTACTTGTACTTGGTTTTTGCACATGTAATACATTTTTATATGCGGAATGTGATGTGGTTTGACTTCAAACTGGCTTACATTTGTGAGAAAGTACTTTTATATTTACAAAGCGTGCATAATTTGGTTGATGGTCGTGTCTGGCATTTACAAAGCACAGTGTGCTTGTTTGAAAGTTGTGTTATGTGTATGTAAAATATATGGTGCATTTGTGAAGCATACTCTGAGAGTTTATTAGGTTTCGGCACTATTTGAACTCCACAGTCTTTGATTTGGGTATGTCTTCAGGCAAAATTTCTTTAACCCCCCGCCACACCGCCCAGGGTGTTACAGGTTAATAGACACAAGTATTTAGATATAACGATCAGGCTAACATCTAAAAAAAACATACACGTAACCCATTACCGTCACGGTGGACGCTGTGTTAAAATTAGATTTAAACACGTGTGGCTCGCCATTATAAGGTAACTTCTCAATTGTGCAGCAAAACCAGTATGTATTTACATGTTTACAAGTATAAGTTGACGATGATAGTAATATTTTTATGATATTACTCACCAAAACCCGATGTTTCCACACGAAGGTAGCATAGATTTATGGGCGTGGAAAAAACAGCCGAGATGAACCCGAGATTGAGTTCTGCGCATGCGCTGAACCTCCTGGTAGCATATTTCGATGCGTACAATTATCTCTACTCGATCTGCAGCTCCTGCCAGATTTGCAGCTTACACATCTGCGCATGCAGCACTACTTTCGCGCATACATACACCACATTATACTTTACGTTTTTTTGTTTTGCTTTGTTTTCCTTTCTATTAAACTTTACGGGGTGCTGCCCGATCCGCAGCTCCTGAACGTCATAGGCCGAGCGTGCGCAGTATCGCTACCCGACTTGCAGCTCCTTCCCTATTTGCAGCACGCATGTGCATCAGAGCCACGTACCTTCCCAGACCGGTTGTCTCTACCGCGCATGCGAAGACATTTTACGACTGTTGGTTTTTATTTGAGGGGATGTGTCATATTTTAAAATACTGTACGGTTCTGCAAAGATCCGTCGTACGTATAGATCGCGTTGCTGAATTAATGTTATGTTCCCTGCTATAAACGTATCAATGAGTATAATATCAATTTGTAGTTTTCTTGTACGTGGCGCTGTTTAAGTTTATGGGGGAAGTGCTGTTAACGGTTGCTGTTATAACTTTGTGAAATATTTGAAATCGGATTACGATGTAATTATTAAATAACATGCCTTGAGAAAGATCGATTGTACATATTGGCCACAGGTTTAACAGAAGTTCCATATTTTTAATAGAAATTTGTGTCGTATTCCACTATTTCGTTGAACGTCTGCTGAAAATTATTTTTTATTGATTCCGCTGTACTAAGAGATGGATTATACAATGAAAAGTGAGTTTTGCCTGCATATCTCTATCTCGTAGTCCTATAGTACCCAAGTACAGTGATCAGAAAATGTTTTCTACCTAAAATATTTTCCTATCGGTAGCGTAATTTAATAGGCACATCTGTGTTTTTTTTTGGAGGTAAATATGTGCTTTCACATTGTCGTGATTAAATGTTCCTTTCAAAAGTCCCCAATTGGTTCTATTTGAGAAAGCATCTCTGAAAATCCTAACCAATTCTTACTCATTTGACTAAGTGTATTTGCGTATTTGACAAGGATGGTCTGCTCCATATAGCATGAAGTATATGCACGTTCATTTAAACAAACATTTCACTATAAAAATAATTTCTCTTGAAAAGGGCACAGCATTTGAACGGCATCTCCTTTAATGAATTGTCATTTTGTTTGTTTATCACAATGTGCCCTTCAGCTGCATTGATTAGGCAGCACCTGAAAACAGAGGAACCGTGAAATAATATTGGACAATGCAGCACAGATTTGTATAACAGAAAACCCATAACCCATGATTTTTCAGAAAACTTGTATTTTCACTGTATTGAGTATTCTAAAGTAAATACTGTACTGTGCAAAAGTCTTAGGCAGCCAAAAGAAATGATGTTTGAAAATGATCTTGGTGTATTATGCCTGTCAAAATGTTAACCATTTTAAAACCCATCTATCCATCCATTATCCAACCCTCTTATCCTACTGGGTCGCGGGGGATCCGGAGCCTATCCCGGAAGCAATGGGCACGAGGCAGGGAACAACCCTGGACAGGGGGCCAGCCCATTGCTGGGCACACCAGGCTCCGGCATGAGAAGTCGGCCGGGGGTCTTCCCCCAGCCACGCCCTGCGCCCGGCTGGCGAGCGGGTTCCGAGTCCCACGTCTGACAGACAGGCAGACGCGACCCACTCTGGGAGGGCCCCTGCGGTTCGGGCCCCCATGCTCCCGATGCTCAGGCAAGGAGGCTCCTCCCTCCATCGATGGGTCCAGGTCGAGCGTTGTCCACCAGGGAGGCCCTCTCTCCGTGCCGCGAGAGAGAGGCCGACGGGGGCATGTGCGCAGACCCCTCACAGCGTGACCGAGGCATCCGGAAAAAAACCTAAGTGGCACGCAGCCACAGGCTTAGGCGAGGGCGGTGTCCCCCAGGGCGGGGGTCCCCTGTTCTACAGAGACACCCCCGCCCTCGGTCCCACCGGTCCCCACGCCTGCCCATTTTAAAACCTCTGCTAAAATCACCTCACAATTTCCAGCAGCCATTCAGTACACACATGCATTTTTTAGCTTGACCCCTAGCACATCTCGTATAGCTAATTAAATTTAAATTCAATAAGTGAACTGATGATAAAATTTTATAAATACATGGAATGACTGGGGTGCCCCTGAGGAGATGCCGTTCATCTAGCCATCCAACTAGATATCAGTGACTTTTTGGAGAACATAAAAAATTAGTTACTGGTTTTTATTGTTACTCTTAATGTGGATATTTTCTAATGTTAGATTGTGTTTTCTTTGTTCCGAGCAAATGTGCACTCATTACTCAGATAAACAGCTTTAAACATTTCTTTTGACTGCCTAAGACTTTTGCACAGTACCACAGATCTTAATTGTTCTTAAACCTTTGTAAACACCTTTTCTTACCTGAATGTGAACAGGTGTTTAGGTGAATTGGAGTCAGCAATATGTTTGTAGGTATTAATGGTGTGTGAGCCCTGCAGTGGGTTGGCCATACAGGGTTATTCCCTGCTTTGCACCCGAAGCTTTCGGGATAGGCTCCAGACCCCCACAACCCTGAATAGGACAAGCTGGATGGATTTGAATATAACAGTACACATATTCATCATGTGCTGTTTAGTTACATCATTTCTGGCTCCGAATGCACAATGATACAAATTAATATTTATTGACATGGGTGGAACTTCACAAGTAGATGTTCAACACTTAAAACATTATGCTAGTTGTGGTTGTGAGTTGATTATGGTTGATGCTGGACGTAGTCAGTCAGAATCGGTGGTTTCCCATTAAATTGCACCAACGCTAGAGACAATGTAACTGTTAAGACGAAGTCTGTTGGCTGTGTTATACTGAACTCAAGATGTTGTTGGAAACACATCTAGCATGCTGTCCCATTTGAGACAGCATCATCAAGGTGTGTGTGCGGACCAGAGCAAAGCAGAAATAGCCTCTGCGACGGGGATTGATACTAAAGTATCGATTATATCAATCTGAATGTTTTATTTTGAAAAACTTTTAAAAAGTATTTTTTTTTCACCTGGTAATATAAATGTTAGTACCATCAAATCAAAAAGAAAGAAAAAAAGTGATATTGCCCATCCCTAGTCTGTCTCTCCATGGCACAGACATTTTGCCAGGAATTTCAGACTTGGACAGAAAAAAATAATAACTAAGGCATTTAGGGAGTGTTTATTGCTACTGATATGCAGCCATATTCGGTAGTAGCAGGGCTGGACTGGACATCTGGTATAACAGCAAAGTTTATCATGGGGGAAAGTCCATGGCTGATTTTGAATCCCAGTGCAGCCCAGGGTCATATAGAAAACAGGACTTACACGAGGTTTAGTTCATTATTGTTGTTATGATGCAGTCTTATTTTTGAATTTATTTTACATATTTTTGTGCAGATCTCAGATTCAGACAAGTCAACAAACACATTGCCTTTTGCCCACTAGATGAACTCTACTGTGTGGCATCTATAGGGCTTCAGGAGAGGAAAAAAACTTTCTATAGGAAACAGTCTAGAACTGATTTCATTCTGAGACAAACCACACCAAAATGTTAGCAGTGTTACTTTAGTGGTGGCACATGAGAGGACTTGCATACTTCATCACACTGAGATAAGTTGGACTTTTAAAGCAATTTCTGGAGAGGTGGGGAGTGTGGGTAGGGGGCGAAGGACTGGAGTATTTGGGTGGGAGGAGGGACAGGGCCATCTGGAGAATACAGTGTTGCTGTTCTGACAGGATCTAGGTTTACAATGATTTACTGACCTTCAAATCACCAAGGAGATAAGGTATCAAATGAACGCAAGTAAATAAGAATCTACATTTAAAGGTTTAAAAAAACTATTAATCTAAGTGTGGTTTGTTATTATGCCGGATGCTATTATGTAGGTAATTTGAAAATGAACTAGAAATGAGAATGAAAAGTATGCCAGTTGTGATATTTGAAATGTTTTATCATGCAAAATATAAAGAATATACCTTAAGTACATAAACATTTGAGTTTGTTTTTTAATCAAAAAACATTTGTATAATAAAAAAAAAATGGACAAAGTAAGAATTGACCTACGTAGTCCACCCACACTGGAGACCAAGTCAGACCTCAGGAACCTCATTCAAGACCTCATCCAGTATCTTATCCATGACATCACTGTCCATATTAATCT